>NW_027332425.1:0-55696 GCF_000442705.2 Elaeis guineensis
AGAAGTCCTTTGGCATGGGTTTATGGCATGAAAGAGAAGAAGATCCTTTCTCTTTGGGTGTGTGCAAAACCTAGTTTCTAAGGTTTTGGTCTAAGAGTTTGGAAGGGAGAAAAAATAAGAAAAAATTATTTTCTTCACTATCTTTCTTCAACCTCTTCATCTTCTCTAGAAGTCTATTTTTAATCTCTAAAATTTTTTTTAAAATTTAAAAAAATGATCTAGATTAGTCAAGAATGTGGTCTTCGCACAAGCTAGCACTTTCGAGAAGACCGATCAGATCGGAGCTTCGAGTAGACTTCTGTAGAGGCCAACATGTGTGCGGCTATGAGCAACCAGTGAGGATCTTTCTTACCACATCTCCAATAGTAGTGTGTAGGACCAGATCTAGGTTTCAGGGTTAGATCTTGAAACTTTTTCAAGATCATACAGCGGAAGACTAAAATAAATCAAAATTTATTTTCTAAAATCAGAAATCCCTAGATCTAAGATCCTATTATATGATTATTACATAGCATTAAATCAAAAATTAAAATATATAAATATAGCATGAACTACATGTTGATCATATCAACATGTTTCTATACTACATCTAATGTATGTATTAAACAATAGATCAGATCTATTACCTTGCAAGTTAGACGCTCTAACCTGCTGATCGGGCTTAAGGATGATGTTGCAAGCGCACACACATCCGGCCTCTAGGAGTCATCCACACGAGCCCACGAATCTCGATCAGAAGTCCTGCTTCAGGAAATCAGCACAGTATGCTAGTACTGCGCTGATCCTTCTTTGATGGTTGATCAGGTGCCTCCTTCTTCTTGATTTGGACTCTTCCAAAGATGGAAAGTAAAGGAGGAGTTTCAGATCTGAGACTCTCAGGAAACTCAAGATGGAGGGAGGAAAGATATGAAAACAAAAACCCTAGAAGAAGACCCTCTTCTTCTTCTCATTTTTCTCTCTAGACACCCTAACTTGTCTTTTATATCTCCACGACCCAAAGGTATTTCTCTCTGATTTTTGGATGGCAAAGGTCTCTCAAATCTCTATCTTCTTAAAATTTCATGAAGAAACTCATTATATAGAGAGATATGATAGAGTCCTTGTCTAGGTCAAATACCTAGTCAAGGCTTATCCAAACATGGCAAGTTAAGGGACGCCCAACTCTTGAGCACCTCCTCCATATTTTCATGCATGGATCACAGAAAAGGGTGCACAATGTACCCTAAAAGCCACAAAAATTCAAAAAAAATTTGGATAAATTCGGTGCAAAATTGAAAGAGTTTTGGATTTCTAAAACTCTATCTCATAGAATTCGAAATCCAAACTTATTCCTTTTGATTTGATCCAAACCACCTTCCATGTAAGAAAGAAGAGAGGAACCTTTTGTGAACGTGGGAGAGACCTGGGAGAGGGCTTTTGTCACACAAAATAAGTGGAGATTGGCGTTGAATAAGAGAGAGGGCGTGGGAAGGCTTATGTGGCGCAAGGTGGAATCCTAGTCTTACTAGGATTCTATCTTATGACTTGTTTTAATTTGGTTTCCAAACCAAATCAAATAAAATTAGATCAACCAATTAAAATAGGTCTTAACCCAATTAAGAACCTAATTTAATCAGATTAAATTAGATTTAAATCTGATTTAATTTTCTAATCAAATTAGAAATTAGATTGACCCAAGTCCTAGTTGAACTAGGACTAGTTTTTCCTTGCACTTGGCTTATCCAATAAACCAATTGGACTTGATCCAATCAAGCCCAAACTAAATCTAATTAAATCATATTTAATTAGACTTAATCTCAGCCCATTGGCTTAATCAAATTAAGCCAATTAGCAATCGAATTGCTAATCGATCCTCCTGCAACACTTGCACTGGGTTAAATGTCAATCGTATTGATCATTTAACCCTAGAACGATTCTTAATCGTTGATCAACCATCCGATCGGATCATGAACTCTAATGTGTGTGACCTCATAGGTCCGAACCTAAGCCGGTAGCATAGGAATAAATTTTTATACCAATCGAAGTGACCATCTAGCAATGGTACCCGACGACCGGATAGGTCGAATGTGTAGAACAACATCCTTAGAACCCATGCGGATATAGTTTTCATATAATTCATCCCCTTGACCAAAATGATCATAGGAACCCCAGAGTTCAACTGTCAACTCTGATCAGGTTGTCCACATTGTATTTCAAAATATCAAATCCATCTGATGGATTACCCTGGCCAAGGTTTTGCTAAATTGAAATACAGCGACTCATTCTTCTCCAACTCTTGGAGTGGTCAATCCCATCTCGATCACACTCTGACTTCGCAAGTACTTGACTGTGCCCAGAAGCCTTCCATCCCTGAATTAGAAATTCAGTTAGTCCAGTACCAAAGCACAGTGAGTTGCTTGCAAGTCACTGAGGCGATCTCAAGTCTAAGGGACACTTATACCTATATCCCATCAGAGACATTCTCGACAGCAGAATACTCTGGAGTTGGTCACGTTCAATGATGATGTACCCTTACATCTCACCTGTATGCCATACCAGTGTCTCCACACCTTGGTTAAGAGGACAACCAACCCATATGGCCTACAGCGACCTATGCTCGATAGAAGCTGTCGTCCTTATTAACAGCCTATCATTTGGTCGTGAACAGTTTTAAGGACTAATCGATAAATCCTCTCTTTATCGAACTTAAATAGTCCTAAGGACTTCATCATAACAACGGAGTTCATTAGAAGATGAAAGCTTATGATGAAAATGCCAAATATATTTTATTTATTAACAAATCAATTACAATACTTGGTTGCTCAACCGTCAACAGCTTGACGATTGGCTTTTTGGGACACATTTCCAACAACTCCCACTTGTCCTAAAGCCACTCGGCACAGTATCTAATACCCATCTTCGACTTGTGGTTGTCGAACTCCTTTATGCCAGGGCTTTAGTGAAGGGGTCGGCAGGTTCTCCTTTCCGTCGATCTTCTGAAGGTCGACGTCACCTCGATCCACGATCTCTCGGACCAGGTGGAAGCGGTGCAAGATGTGCTTCGTCCGCTGATGTGCTTTGGGTTCCTTCCTGAGCTATGGCACCAGTGCTGTCGCAGTAGAGCAGGACTGGACCATCGAGGGAGGGTGCTACTCCGAGCTCGTTGATGAATTTCCTCAGCCACACAGCTTCCTTCGCGGCATCCGATGCTGCGATGTACTCCGCTTCACAAACAGAGTCTGCCACAGTATGCTGCTTGGAACTCTTCCAGCAGATGGCTCCACCATTCAGAGTAAAGATATAACCCGACACGCTCCTGCTGTCATCATGGTCAGATTGGAAGCTGGAGTCTGTGAACCCCACAAGTTTCAGATCTGACTCCATAAACCAACCATTGGTCCTTAGTATTTCTCAAATACTTAAGGATGGCTTTAACCACTTTCCAGTGATTTTCTCCAGGATCAGATTGGTATCTACTCACTACTCCTAGTGAGTATGCCACATCTGGTCTTGTACATGTCATGGCGTACATGATAGATCCCACGGCTGAAGCATATGGGACTCTACTCATACGCTCTCTCTCTTCAGGAGTTGTCGGACAATCCTTCTTAGAGAGAGAAATTCCTTGGCCTATCGGTAGATAGCCCTTCTTGGAATTCTCCATGCTGAACCTCTTCAGCACAGTGTCTATGTACATGGACTGGGATAACCCAAGCATCCTTTTAGATCTATCCCTATAGATCTTCATCCCTAGGATGTAGGATGCTTCACCCAAGTCCTTCATGGAGAACTGTGATGACAACCAAACTTTTATTCCCTGTAGTGCGGGGATGTCATTCCGATTAAGAGAATGTCATCCACGTACAAGACAAGGAATACCACAACTGGACCATTTGCCCATTTATAGATGCAGGGCTCTTCTCCATTCTTAATGAAGCCATACGTTTTGATCACCTTATCAAAATGCATGTTCCAACTCCGAGAAGCTTGCTTCAATCCATAAATGGATCTCTGAAGCTTGCACACCTTGGACTCATCTGTGGATGTAAACCCCTCAGGTTGTATCATATACACCTCTTCGGTCAGCTCTCCATTCAGGAAAGCTGTCTTTACATCCATCTGCCAGATCTCATAATCCAGATGGGCAGCTATTGCAAGCATTATCCGAATGGATTTGAGCATTGCCACAGGAAAATATCTCGTCATAGTCAATACCATAACGTTGACGATACCCCTTGGCGACCAGACGGGCTTTATAGGTCTCCACCTTTCCGTCTGCGCCCCTCTTCCTTTTGAAGACCCATTTACACCCAATGGGTTTAACCCCTTCAGGTGGGTCAACCAATGTCCATACATCGTTGACCTTCATGGACTCCATTTCGGATTTCATGGCTTCAAGCCATTTCTCGAATCAGGTCTCTGCATTGCATCCATATAGGTGATCGGATCCTCATTATTCTCATCAAGTTCGATGGGATCACCGTCCGGACCAAAAAATAGTATCTGTCCGGCTGATGCGGTACTCTACCGGATCGCCTTAATGGTGCAGGTACATTGGGCTCCGGATCTGATCTAATCATATCCGACTCAGGTTCAGCTATTGGTGTCGGTCCTTCTACCTGTTGAACTTCATCAAGTTCAACCTTAGAGGCAACGGTTCCTTCACCAAGGAACTCCTTTTCTAAAAAGATTGCCTTAAGGCTGACGAACACCTTTTGTTCATCAGCATGGTAGAAAAAATATCCTTTTGTCTCTTTGGGGTACCCTATGAATGAGCATTTGTCAGACCTAGGTCCAAGTTTGTCTGTGACTAATCGTTTGACATAGGCCGGGCACCCCCAGACCCTAAGGTGTGAAAGTGCTGGCTTACGTCCGTCCATATCTCATATGGAGTCTTAATTACAGACTTACTTGGAACCCTATTTAACAGATAACAGGCCGATTCGAGTGCATATCCCCAGAAGGATATCGGCAAGCTAGCAAAACCCATCATGGATCGGACCATGTCTAACAGAGTCCGATTCCTCCTTTCAGACACACCATTATGCTGTGGTGTTCCTGGAGGAGTCCATTGGGAGAGAATCCATTCTCTCCTAGATATGTGAGAAACTCACTAGAAAGGTATTCTCCTCCTCGATCAGATCGAAGAGTTTTAATACTCTTCCCAGTTTATTTTTCTACTTCACTTCGGAATCGTTTGAACATTTCAAATGAATCCGACTTATGTTTCATCAGATAGACATATCCATATCGGGATAGGTCATCCGTGAAAGTTATGAAGTAGAAATATCCACCTCTAGCACTGGTGCTCATGGGCCCGCATACATCAGTATGTACTAGGCCCAAGAGCTCAGTAGCTCTCTCACCTTTTCAGTAAAAGGTGACTTGGTCATTTTACCAAGAAGACAGGACTCACAGGTTGGAAGTGATTCACAATCACTGACTTCGAGGATTCCTCTTGAGTCAACCTGTTTATTCTGTTCTTGTTTATATGACCTAGCCTACAGTGCCATAAGTAGATATCTGACACACTATCTAATCTAGGGTGCTTGCCAGTAGAATAGACTCTTATCAGGCTTGATCTTTTTGGTCTGGCTCTGCACTGATGTCCCAGCCTGAACTTGCACCTTCTTCACTTTCTTCTTCTTGTTCTTCTTCCTTTCTCAAAGGTCGAGAACCAGAAGACGAACCTCCCACTAAGTTCACCGACTCCTTGTGAAGTTGGTGATCCTTCTCAAAGTTCTGAAGCAACCCCAGTAACCCATGGTAGTTTACTTCAGGCTTTGTCATTCTATAATGAGTGAGGAATGGGAGATAAGACTTGGGCAGCGAGTTCAGTATTGCATCTTTCCCAAGCTGCTCATGCAAGGAAAGCCGAGCTTGCTCAATTTCCATCAGCTCGATCATGTACAATACATGATCAGTGACAGAGGCACCATCCCGTATTTTGGCGTTGAAGATGGCACAACTAGTCTTGTGCCTCTCCACGTCATCGGGTGTGCCAAAGGCATCCTCCAACACTTGAAGCATGTCCTTTGGCTGAGCCGTCTCGAATCTGCGACTGAACTCGTCGCTCATGGCAGCCAGCATGATACAGCGCACCGTGGTCCGACTGAGCCACTTCTGGTAAGTGTCTCTGACTGTTCCACGTGCATTGACAGCTGGCTCCTCAGGTGCAGGATCCATTATCACATATAGGATCCGTTCATGCTCCAGGACTATCTTCAACTTTCGGTACCAGCTACCGAAGTTGGGTCCCACCAACTTATCATTGTCCAACAATGATCGGAGCGATAGGGAAGTGGCCATATTTGCACAAAGGAGAACCATAACCTAATTAGTAATTGATTCATTAAACCTAAAGATTTGGACTTTAATCAAAAGGTTTCTCCCACTATTTTATTCGAATTGGTAGCCTCTACCTCCAATTCGAGGAATTACCCTAATTCCTTAGTGGGTACTAGAATCCACTTAGACTGCACACAAGCCCAACTTTGGTTGGCCAACCCATGTACATCTAAGGGTAGGTTCATAACCAATTATTTCTCTAAATAATTTCTAGTAATTTTAATTTTGCCCCAGAAACCTAATCAGTAGGCTTTGGCCTCCACTGTAAGGATCCGGTTAGGTCCAACCATTAACATGATCATACTTGGTGTATCTAACCAACGAATGATTAAGCCCAACTTTGGTTGGCTCACCTAACCACCATTAGAGAGACACTTCCAAGTCATCATATGATGAGTGATAATTCCATTAGTCAACAAGCACCAGGCCTTTGGGTCTGCAATGATTATTGAGTTAATGGACTCATTATCAAACACCTTAATGGGAGGCTATGACTCAGTTATCTCCATAACTTTATCATTTTAAGGACCTAATAATTTTAGAGATTTAAATAATATAGAGGATGAGGTCAGATGAACCAGCTTATCATGATCCTCCCACTGGCTTCACCAAGTCAGCTTAAGGGAGACCATTAAAAGGGCTGGTCTAGGAGCACCTAAATCAGTCACACTGATTTACCTAGCTGACATGGGTCAGCTCGAATAGTCAAGTGATCCGATCAAAACATAATTTCACCAAGAGGCCAGGTAAGTTCGATCAGTGGGAGGGTCTGCCAAAGCTTGCCTTAGACACCATGCAGAAATGGCCAGGTAAGCGGGCTCCCATTAAAAACCACCGATCTGGTTTACCTTAGACACCAACTGGTTTAATTAGTTTCGATTAGATCAACCTAACAGTTTGTGCTAGACCGCTTAGCCAAGAATCAGTCCATTTGGTTCTCGTTAAAGACATGGACTTGACCAACTACAACTATTGTAATTGATCTAGAGAATCCTTGACCTAATCTAAGACAACAATTGATTAGATTTAGTCAATTCTCTAATTAAGTCCATCTTTAATCTAACCATAGGTCTAACCCAATTAATGGACCTAATTCTCACTAACCCATTAACCCAATGTGTTTATGATTTGTGTCTTAGGTTCTTCAATTCACAATCCTAAAACCTAATCAAACAACTTCTTATTCTTAATTAAGTTTTGGGCTGAGGGTTGGGTTCGGCTTTTTCAAAAAATAATTTCATATTTGTAAAATAATTTTATAATATGATTCTACCAACCATATTGCATGTTTGATTCATAATCAAGATACAAGTGAAATAAACATGAAACTACTTTAGATCTAATCTAAACAGGTTCATATAATTGAAATAATTTTAACTTTAAATAATTTCTTTGCACAAAAATTATTAACAAGAGATTTTATTTCAGATTTAAACATCTTTTAAATCTAACAAATCATAAATTTAATCTAGATCATATCTAATAAATTTATGATTAAAGATAGATCTACACAAACTAGGACAACCTTTGCACTGTAAGGGGTAAACCTTACAGCAGGACAACCTTGCAGTTTGTGATTGATCTAAAATTTTAATTTTAGATTTAATAATTAGATTATAAATTAGATCTAATCTAAAAAATAATCTAAGCATGTATAAATAATCATGTAATAAAGAACCTAGCTCTGATACCAATTGTAGGAACCAGATCTAGGGTTTCAGGGTTGGATCTTGAAACTTTTTCAAGATCATACAGCGGAAGACTAAAATAAATCAAAATTTATTTTCTAAAATCAGAGAATTCCTAGATCTAAGATCCTATTACATGATTATTACATAGTATTAAATCAAAAATTAAAATATATAAATATAGTATGAACTACATATTGATCATATCAACATGTTTCTATACCACATCTAATGTATGTATTAAACAATAGATCAGATCTATTACCTTGCAAGTTAGATGCTCTAACCTCGCTGATCCGGGCTTAAGGATGATGTTGCAAGCTGCACCGCATCCGGCCTCTAGGAGTCATCCACATGAGCCCACGAATCTCGATCAGAAGTCCTGCTTCAGGAAATCAGCACAGTATGCTAGTACTGTGCTGATCCTTCTTTGATGGTTGATCAGGTGCCTCCTTCTTCTTGATTTGGACTCTTCCAAAGATGGAAAGTAAAAGGAGGAGTTTTAAATCTGAGACGCTCTCAGGAAACTCAAGATGGAGGGAGGAAAGATATGAAAACAAACAACCCTAGAAGAAGACCCTCTTCTTCTTCTCGTTTCTCTCTCTAGACACCCTAACTTGTGTCTTTTATATCTCTACGACCCAAAGGTCTTTCTCTCTAATTTTTGGATGTCTCAAAGGTCTCTCAAATATATATCTTCTTCAAAATTTTATAAAAAAACTCATCTTATATAGAGAGATATGATAGAGTCCTTGTCTAGGTTAAATACCTAGTCAAGGCTTATCCAAACATGGCAAGTTAAGGGGCGCCCAACTCTTGAGCACCTCCTCCATATTTTCATACATAGATCACAAGAAAAGGGTGCACAATATGTACCCTAAAAGCCATAAAAATTTCAAAAAAAATTTGGATAAATTCGGTGCAAAATGAAAGAGTTTTGGATTTTTAAAATTCTATCTCATAGAATTCAAAATCCAAACTTATTCCTCTTTGATTTGATCCAAACCACCTTCTATGTAAGAAAAAGAGAGGAAACCTTTTGTGAATGTGGGAGAGACCTGGGAGAGGGCTTTTGTCACACAAAATAAGTGGAGATTGGCATTGAATAAGAGAGAGGGCGTGGGGAAGGCTTATGTGGCGCAAGGTGGAATCCTAGTCTTACTAGCATTCTATCTCATGACTTGTTTTAATTTGGTTTCTCAAATCAAATCAAACCAAAATTAGATCAACCTAATTAAAATAGATCTTAACCCAATTAAAAACTTAATTTAATCAGATTAAATTAAATTTAAATCTGATTTAATTTTCTAATCAAATTAGAAATTAGATTGACCCAAGTCCTAGTTGAACTAGGACTAGTTTTTCCTTGCACTTGGCTTATCCAATAAACTAATTGGACTTGATCCAATTAAGTCCAAACTAAATTTAATTAAATTATATTTAATTAGACTTAATCTCAGCCCATTGGCTTAATCAAATTAATCCAATTAGCAATCGAATTGCTAATCGATCCTCCTGCAATACTTGCACTGGGTTAAATATCAATCGTATTGATCATTTAACCCTAGAACGATTGTTAATCATTGATCAACCATCCGATTGGATCATGAACTCTAATGTGTATGATCTCATAGGTCCAAACCTAAGCCAGTAGCACAAGAATAAATTTTTATACCAATCGAAGTGACCATCTAGCAATGGTACCCGACGATCAGATAGGTCGAATGTGTAGAACAACATCCTTAGAACCCATGTGGATATAGTTTTCATATAATTCATCCCCTTGACCAAAATGATTATAGGACACCTCAGAGTTCAACTGTCAACTCTGATCAGGTTGTCCACATTGTATTTCAAAATATCAAATCCATCTGATGGATTACCCTGGCCAAGGTTTTGCTAAATTGAAATACAGTGACTCATTCTTCTCCAACTCTTAGAGTGGTCAATCCCATCTCGATCACACTCTGACTTTGCAAGTACTTGACTGTGCCCAGAAGCCTTCCGTCCCTGAATTAAAAATTCAGTTAGTCCAGTACCAAAGCACGGTGAGTTGCTTGCAAGTCACTGAGGCGATCTCAGGTCTAAGGGACACTTATACCTATATCCCATCAGAGATATTCTCGACAGCAGAATACTCTGGAGTTGGTCACATTCAATGATGATGTACCCTTACATCTCACCTGTATGCCATACCAGTATCTCCACACTCTTTGGTTAAGAGGACAACCAACCTATATAGCCTACAGCGACCTATGCTCAATAGAAGCTGTCGTCCTTATTAACAGCTTATCATTTGATCGTGAACAATTTTAAGGACTAATCAATAAATCCTCTCTTTATCAAACTTAAATAGTCCTAAGGACTTCATCATAACAATGGAGTTCATTAGAAGATGAAAGCTTATGATGAAGATGCCAAATATATTTTATTTATTAATAAATCAATTACAATACTTGATTGCTCAGCCGTTAATAGCTTGACGATTGGCTTTTGGGATATATTTCCCAACATAGTGATCATTGATCTATACTCAGATATCGAGTTCTGAACTTAGATAGGTGTAGATTTGATCTACTACTAACATCCATGCATGTAGATTTTATTATGTAATTATTTTAGATTTTATAAGCAACATATCATGTTATAGATCTTAGAGTAGATTAATTTGATGATTAGATCATATGCATGTTAGATTAATATGATTAATCTATTTGCTTTTCACTATAATTTATTCGAAAAAGTTTTAAAATACATACATGAAATAGCCCATATTTTTCAATAGTGGTATCAGAGCCCAGGTTCGTTATAACATGTTATATGTGCATTTTAAATCTAAATTTTAATTTTATTTAGATCTGATATGTAATATTTAGATTTAAATTTAATTAATAGTAGATCGCATAAACTGAAATAAGGTTGTCTTGCTGTAGGGTTTATCCCTTATAGTGAACAGGTTGTCCTAGTTTGTACTAATCTTCGATAAAATCTAATTTTATATCATGCATGTGATGTTTATGATTTGATTTGGATATGATCTAATATTGTAATTAGATCTGATATAATTTAGATTAGATCTAAATTCAAGCATATATGATATGTGATTAGATTAGATGATCCGATTAACAAGTACTTGGATTGGGTTGATCACCAGGCCATCCGATCATAGGAGCAAGAAAGATTTAAAGACCCTCTCTTCCCATTTGATGGGGTGCTCTTATGGCATGTAGGGGTGCCATATGATTAAATCCCATAAAGAAGAATGTGAAAGAAAGAATTTATTTTTCTACAAAACTCTAGATCTTGAAACTCTAGATTTATTGTATGTGATACAAAGTTGTATAAAAAATAAAATATCTATTCTCTATGATTAAAATTATTTTAATCATGAGAAAATAAAATTTTAAATCATAAAAATTTTAGATATGATCTAAAAAGATATTTATGATTAATTTTATTTTAAAATTATGTAAGATTTTTAGATTCAAAATTTTTAGAATCGTGCTCGCACAATTACTAAGCCGACTCAATTTTGAATTGAGTTGACCCAGTCTCTTTATATAGCCAGCTCAATGTTGATTGAGTCGACCCAATTTCAAAATAAAACATCTTTGTATAATATTTGTTATAAATTATTTACAAAATAAAAAATTAAAATGATTTCAATCCTTAATCTAAACCCATGTTGATGCTGAATTTAATTAAGAATTAAGTGTTGAATAGATTAGATCTAGAATTATATTTTAAGATCTAATGATATTGCATAAAATATGGGGGTATGGGTTAGCTCAAATCAGATTTTTTTAATTGGGTTAGACCTAAAGTTAGAATCAAAAAATTAATTGATCATGTAAAAAAATTGATTAAATCTAATCAAATATTAAATTAGATTAATCTGGAGTTTTCTAATACAATAGTTGTAGATGGTCAAGTTCATATCTTTGATTAGACCAAATAGACCTTGGTTATGGCTCAGTGGTTGAACCCGAATCATTAGACTGGTCAAATCAAGATTAATTAACCAATTGGTGTCTAAGATAAGTTTGACATTTTGATCGATGGTTTTTAATTGGGAGCAGCTTATTTGATTATTTCGATGGTGTCTAAGACAAGCTTAGCAGACCCTCCCACCGATCTCACTTATCTGACCAATTTGGTGAATTAGATTTTAATTAGATCGCTAAATGATTTGCATTAACTTATGTCATTAAGGTTGATCAGTGTGACTGATCTAAGTGCCATTTCAATCAACATGACCCTAATCTGATTCAATAACTTGATGAAGTCAGTGAGAGGATTCTGGTCTACAAATTGATCTCTTCTTCTCTTTTCTCTAAATTAATTAAATCTTCTAAATTATTAGATCTCTAGAATGAGCTGGTTATAGTGATAACCAGATCATAGCCTCCCATTAAGATGAATGATAATGGATCCATTATTTCTGATTGACATTACAGGCGCCATCCATCTGGTGTTCTCTCTGAATGATGGAATTGTCATTCATCATATGATGACTCTGATGTACTATCTGATAAATGGTTGGATTGATCGAGCCATCTTTGAGTCTGATTATTCATTAGTTAGAATCACTGAGCATGTTCATGTTAATGATTTGAGCTAATCGGGACTTTCAGTGGAGGCCCATCGTCTATCAAAATAAAATCAGGGATGAAATTAATTACTAGAAATTATTTGGAGAAATAATTAATTGAGAACCTACCCATAGATGCATATGGGTTGATCGAGCCATCCTCGGGCCTGTATGCAGTTTGTGTAGATTCTAGTACCCGCTAAAGAATTAAGATAATTTTTTAAATTAGAGGTAAAAGCTATCCATTCGTATAAAATAGTGAGAGAATCTTTAGACTAAAGTTAAAGTCTTTAGGCTTAATCAATTCATAAATATAGAGGTCTTGTATTTTTTCTTTCAATTATGGCTAGATGTTTGTTGCTCCTTCACTATTTGATAGTGATTAATTTATAGGACCCAACTTCGATAGTTGCTTTTGGAAGTTACAAATAGTTCTAGAGCATGAATAGATCCTATATATGATTATGGATCCAGCACCTAAAGTTTTCATGCCCAATACACAGGATGCAATCAAAAGCACTTATCAGAAGTGGTCAAATGATCGTATCACCATGTGATATTATTGAAAGTAGCGAAGAACATGAATTTAGTTATAAATTCGATGATGCTCAGTGAGAGAAAATCCTTCAAATATTGAAGGAGTTCTTTTGCATCTCTGAAGATGTGTCTTCAGTGGAGCAGTAATCTTTTGAAAAAGAAAAAGAAAAGAGGATGCAAAAAAGTCATGCTTGGGCTGATGAGCTTGAACTAATGAAAGAGTTTAAGATTAACCTGATCTGGTAGAGTCTCTTGATCCAAATAGGATAAAAATAAAAAATTAGCAAAGAGTTGCTGGACAAGATACTTATATGATAATACCTTATGATTTTTCTATCATGACACTACTACCTGGATATTGAATATTGAAAGTCTATGCAAATTATTGCAACGACTTTAGATTAGTAGAAAGTTTGAAAACAGCAAGAGGTTTCTGAATGTTAGAGATGGAAGTTATGTTTCATTCCTGATTTTAAGAATCGTTGAGCCTATTTTCAATTTTGACAATGTCATTTTAGTAATTGTCACTATTATCTAATGATTTTATGATATCATAATGAATGATATCAAAATTATGTGTGGATAACCGAGAAATGATATTTATGAATAGTTACAGCCTGTTAGTGTAATGTACACATTAATCAAACACCCTAAAGTAGATTATGTCATGGATTCATACCTTTGATAATTTAGGCTCGATCATATAAATAAGAATAGGATCAGCAGGAGATAATTCACAAAGTCAATGATTATGAATCATTGTCAATCTATCAATCTTATTTCCTTAGTAAGATGATCAAGTCATTTTTTGATGGAAAAAATGAACGAGCCAATGATATTCTGAATCTGATATATATTGATGTATTGAATCTACGAATATGTTTGCCATAAATTTAGATTATTTAAAATATTCAAATAATTTTAGAATAAAGTAGAGAAATAAACTAGAAAGAGCATTGAAACTCTTTGGTCAGACCAAGAGGAGAATACCTTTCTAGTGAGTTTTGACATATCTAGAAGAGAATAAAATTCTCTGTTATTAGAATCAATTTTGTTAGACATAGTTTGATCCATGATGGGGTTTATAAGTCTGTCAGTCTCTTTTTAAGGTTATGCTCTTAAGATTGCTTATTATGTTCTGAACTGAATTCTGAATTAATCAGTCACAAAGACTCCATATGAGATATGAACTAGGCATAAACTGATACTCTCTTACCTTAGGGTTTGAGAGTGTTTAGTTTATATCAAATATTTACAAATAGATTAGCTTGGATCTCAGTCCTATATGTATTATTTTGTAGGATATCTCAAAGAATCTATGGGATATAACTTCTATCTTGCTAAAGAATAAAAGTTGTTCAGCATTCTTTTTAGAAAAAGAGTATCTTGATAAAGGAACTAATGCCTTTAATGTAAAACTTATGAAGTTCGACAGATAGAAGAATTGATACAATCTAGTGAACTTATAGAACTGAATTTGATTAGATCAAATCTGCAATCCGTTGTAGAGACCCATTAAGAAGATCCGATAAAGTACCGCATCCATTGGATAGATACTTCGATTTCTAGTTTTGAGATGTGATTCTGTTAAACTTAATGAGAACAACAAAGATTTGATCACCTACATGGATGCTATACAGAAGTCCGACTCTGATTAGTGGCTTGGAGCCATAAATTTCGAAATAGAGTCTATAATGGTCAATGGTGTATGTGTTGGAATTTCTATGTCGGGGCATGTATGTATGTTTTCAATTTTTTTTTTTCAAAATAATATAGAGTAATAGAAGATTAAAATATTTTTTAATATACATCATGCATACATAAAATATAAAGTACTAGGATCTACTTCGTATACTAAAATTGAACATATGCTGAAATTGAATATGTGATCGAATCACATACCTGTTTTATAAATCTTTTCTTTAAATTTGGATCTAGAAGAGAGTAGATTCTCCCTTAGTCATGCAAGTATCTGACCCCCATGTGTATCTACTCGGGATCAGCTTGGAACAGTCCTCTTTGATATTGATTTTCTTCTCTAAGAAAAATCAGCCTGCGAATCTGAGCGAAGCTTGGATCATGATCAACTCTTTGATCCTTTCCTTGATCTTCTTCTTCTCTTCTTCTCTTACTTTTTTTTTCTTGATTATGAAGTAATCAGAGACTAAAAACCAGCAAGCAAAGGGGGATGTCCAAACTCCCTTGAGCATGGAAGATGGAGGATGCCCAAGCCTTGGGCATTGGATCTTCAAGGGAGAAGAGAGAGAGGGCATGGGCTCTTCTATGGAGGCATGGGGCTGCTGGATTTCAATCCTTAGAAGCCTTAGAGAAGGCTCCTTTAAATAGGCATAAGGTTTGAATCCTATTCAAAATTAAACAACTACTTAATACAACTCCTACTTGCATTCAGAATCTTTATTCCTTTAGTTATTTGACTCCCTTTAAGAGATCTTTTAGGCACCAACTATTAGAGTAATTGCACCCACAAATACACATGCCATATGGCACCCATGGGATGCCCCATGCTGGTCCCACATGCTCTCTAATAGTGGGCATGCCCAACTTGATCAAATCAAGTGGCACCCAATCAAAACTATCAAGAAAATTAATTAAGGACTGGAACCCTTAATTCATTTTATTTAAAATCTTAGGCACCCAACAATTAGAGTCCAATGAATCTAATTCATTTAAATTACTAGTAGATAATTAAATTTAAATTAATCTTATTAAATAAAAAATTTTAATATAAAAAAAATTAAGTCCAACCATGTGCTAGCAAGGTTATCCTAAACCCAAAAGGATTTTTCTAAATCTAATTAAGACTTCATAAGCCCAACTACTTATTCCAGATCTAATCCCTTTGTTGTATGACTCCATAAATTCAATTCTATCTGATAGTGAGATATACGATGATCTCTATCATAGTATTATTGAAACTCTTTTCAATGGGTCGGAATAATTTCACTCTAACTCATCAAGGATTGTCGATCCTAAGCAATCCTAGTGAGCTCTCACAATCCATCAGTGACACCTAGCAGTATGTAGTGGCAACCCAGTAGAACCAAAAAAAAATTTTAAGGTGTAGTTCACATGTGAATCAGTCCCTCTATCATGAGTCCCGACTAGATGGTATGTCATGGATAAATCGTCAAACCTCATTATCAGTCATATGATAGATTTGATCAGCTCAAATCCAATTGTGAGCCTTATAAATTTTTTTTTCCATCAATTACACTGCTATGGCCACAGACTCTCGATCTTAACCTCTCAAATTTTATAAGACTACTCCTCTCTATCAAGGTCGATAGATTCTATCTTGATACGTATCCTACTCCTATAGTGGACCGATTGTCACCAACATCCACCATAAGGACTCATTGAGATTATATTTATATATCAATTAAACTCCAACAGCCTCCCTACGAGCAGTCATACCATTGTAGGTCAAAGGATCATTCATCCAACTATGGCATTAAGATAATCATTGACAATCGAGTAGAAATTCAAGTGATCTCTCGTATGGTCATGCTCAGTACTAGTTGTTCTCTAACAACTATCCGTACTCATCGCTTAGTATCTCTACACTGTAGATCAGAGACTCATCTATCCCGAAGGAAGCAATCTGTGCACCGATCTATCCGGATCGATCATCGTGTTCATGATGATTCTTTGATCAGGAGCATTTAGAAATTATATACATATCTTTAATTCTCAATACTTTGAGAATATGTATTGAAATGTTAATTTCATGGATGAATCAAGGATACATCACACTTGAATGAAAATTAAACTTGCCCTTTTATTATTTAAATCAATGTGTTAAGTACAAAATTATATCTTAGCTTTATTATAATGTGTCAGCTATATTGGCTTCTAGGACATACATCTAACAATCTGCCACTTGGACTAAAGCCAATGAGCCACTAATCTAAGTCCCATCTTCTCAAGGTGAACTTCTATCTTCTAGCTCCATAAGGAGTCGGTGAATGTAGTGGGAGGGTTTTCTTCTGGACATCGACCCTTTAAGAAATGGAAGAAGAACAAGAAAAAGATGCAAAGTGCTGGGGCATCCAAGTCCAGTCAGACCAAGAAACCCAAGTCCGACCAGAGTCAGACAAAATACTTCTACTGCAAGAAGCAGGGACACTAAAAGAAGAATTATCCTTAGTATATTGCCTCTCTGGATCCGAACAGGCTGAGAAAGAAGCAAGTTGTTACTGGATAAGATAACTATATGATAATATCTTATAATTTCTTAATTTATGATTTTACTATCTGGGTATTAGATATCAAAATTTTTTTTAATATTTATAATTCATTGCAGGGTCTGTAGGTCAGTAGGAGATTTGAAAAAGGTGAAAGATTCCTTAATATTAGAGATGAAAGATCAGTTCCAGTTCTAGTATTAGAGATTATTAAGCTTGTATTCAAGCTCAATATAATTGTTCTTAGTGAATGTCACTTTTGTCCTTCCTTTTTATTGAACATTATTTCTGTAGGCCTCTTGGCCATGTATGGTTATGAAATTTTAATAAAAAAAATAATTTTAATATCATTATGCATGATGTTAATGTGATGAATGGATAGCTGAACAATAAAATTTATATTTTGTTACAACTTGTTAGTATAATATACACATCCAGCAAATGCTCTAGAATTAGTGATGTCTCTGATATCTACTTTTGGCACTGTAGGTTAGGTCATGTTAACAAGAACAGAATAAAGAGATTGACACAAGAAGAAATCTTTGAAATCTGTGATGTGAATCACTTCCAATCTGTGAGCCCTGTCTTCTTAAAAAAATGATCAAGTCACCTTTTACTAGAAAAGGTGAGCGAGCCAGTGAAGTTCTAGGTCTGATACATACTGATGTATGTGGACCGAAGAACACCAGTGCCAGAGATGGATATTATTATTTCATTACATTTACAGATGACCTATCGAGGTATGGGTATGTCTACTTAACGATACACAAATCAAAATCATTTGAAATATTTAAATGATTCTATAATAAAGTAGAAAAATAAACTGAAAAGAGTATTAAAATACATTAATCCGATCGAGGAGGTGAATGTTAGAAAACTGCTACAGTTTCATAAGTGTAGTTCAAAAATTTTTCTAAACATCTAGGTAGCAAAAATAAATAAATATAAATATTTTTAATTTACACACATATCTGATCTGATCTGAAAATCGTAGCAAAGATTTTGACATGAATATGCAACCATGATCTGAAATCTAAAAGAAAATAAATGTTAGTGAAAATAAAACAGAGATCAGATCTCCATACCTTCGGATTCTGTAGATGTCCGAGGTTCTAATTGTAGCCATGCATGCGCCCAACCTCTGCTGGTATCTACACAGAGACACCGATTGGAGTATCAAGATTATCGATGTACTAGCATCTTTCAGATCTCGCTCCTCAACCTTGGATCTATATCTCTTCTTCTAGATCTTGAAGAAGGAGATCGCTGCGTGAACTCTTTTGCGCAGATCCAACGGAATTTGAACCAGATCATGATGAAGGGAAGAAGAACCCTTCTTCTTCTCTTCTTCTCTCTCTTTTTCTCTCTTAAATCTAATCTCTATCAAATCTAGGGGTGGAGATCAAGGGGAGAAAGGAGGAGGGAGGTGTTGAAAAAAGATGTGATGTCCTAAAGAAGTCGCCACACTTCTCTTCACGCAAGACCTCACGCCTAAAAGATTTTTGTCACATAAAAACTAACTCCATCTCACCCCAACCACTTCATCATATCCTTAAAGATCTTATCTCTTTTGATCTTCACCATTCAAACAAAAATCAAAGATAAGATGGGCATTGAGATATAATTGTGCGGCAAGAAAGAAACCTCCTTTCCCTTTAGCGCATGTCCAAACTTTTCCAAAGTTTTTGTCTCACAAGAAATTATTCCATGCCCCAACAAATCAGATTAGGATGTTCTCTGGATAAGGCATCTATTCAAATCAAATTTGGATAGATGTCTTAAAGAGAGAGAGAGTCCCAGAAGGATGGGGTGCCAACTATTGGCGCCCCTCCTCTCTTCACATGCGCAAGAAAATAAGAGGGCACATTTTTACATGTGCCCTCCCTTTCTTGATATTATTTTTAGAGAGAGAGTCCTAAGAAACCTAGGCTCTCTGAGTCATGATTCTTCTGGTTCAAGTTAGGTCTTACTCGAGTTCAAATCGAGTCCGAATCGAGTCGAATTCAAAAGGCTTTCAAGCCTGATCTAATCAAGCTTGAAATCTAAATTTGATTTGGATAATTGAACCCAATTAATATTAAATTAAATTAAATATAATTTAATTTAATTTAAATTAATTAATACTTAATATATTATTTAATCAATCTTAAAAAATTATAATATTTATAATTAAGTTTTTGCGCTAACAATTAGCAGCTGTCAAAACTGTAACGATTACAAATTAGTAATTTCTAAAATTTAAACTATCAATCTGATTGATAATTCGAATATCATCCAAGCCATTGATCAGGTCATGTTCTTTTCATGTGTGACCCCTTAGGTTCTATTCTATCTGGTAGTGAGGCATACTATAATCTCCATCACAATATCATCGAAACTCTTTTCGATAGGCTAAAATGATTTTAACTCACCTCAACAAAGATCGTTGATCCAAAAATGATCTTAGTGAGTTCTCATGATTCACTAGTGATGCTTAGCAGTATATAGTAGCAACCCAGTAGAATAGAAAAGATAAACTTTTAGGTGCAATTATGGTGTAATACAATCTCTCTATCGTGAGTTTCGACTTGACGGAGGTCATAGAGAACTCGTCAAACCCCATTGTCAGTCATATGCTTGATTAGCTCGACTCGAGTTCATCTGTGAATCTTGTGAAAACTCTTTTTCAGTATTCACACTTACTCTAGCTAGAGATTTTCTAAGCTCAGTCTTATAAATCGCATAGGACTTCTCCTTTTCTACCAAGGTCGATAGATTCCATCTAGGTGCATCATACTCCAAACAGCGAATCTGAACCTACAATTGCTAATATACATAGCAAGAATTCGAATGGCTAGGGACCAAAGGAACGTACAGTCAAACTAAGTAATCTCGCTGTGAATAGCCAACACACCACAGGTCAAAGGATTAGTCACACCACTGCAGCATCGAGAAGATCACTGACGACTGAGTAGATATTCAAGTGGTTTTTCATGTTGGTCACGCTCAGTGCAAGTTGTTCTCTAACAATCACCTACACTCTCATCCTAATATCTCTACATCACAGACTCGAGACTCATCTACCCTAAAGGGAGGTGATCCATGCATCGATCTTGAATGGATTGATCACTGTCCTCCATGATGATCCTTCGATCAGGAGCATTTTGAAATTAACCACTAATGATGTATATCTCAAATTTTCAACACCTTGAGAATATACAAAATCATCTTTGTTAATTTTTAAGACAAATCATGGATACATATTATATGATTGGTTAAAAAGACTACCCATCAAATACAAAACATGTCCTAGAGAAAGGTATGTGTCAGTCAAGATTGGCTTCTGGGGCACACATCTAATAAACTCCCACTTATACTAATGCCAATCTGCCATATACCTGAGCCCCATCTTCTGAAGATAGGCTTCGATGTTTAGCTGGCTAAGTGACTTGGGTCTACTACTATTATGTGGAGTCTACTCTCTGTATCTCTATATATTTTTACTTAAGATAATCGCATATATCTCTGCTTTATGTGCATGGACTTTTAGTGAGACCTTGGCTCCTTAGTAAGGGCTATGGACCATTATCTTTACAGTACAATGTCAAAGCATCCAATGGTATGATATCTAGTTTTGTAACTATCACCTTGCACATCTATAGCATATTCAGCTTCCATTGATCGATTGTTTGGAACCCTTCCAACATACCAAACTAACATAACTCAAGAATACATACTGATATAGGTATTCTACCATCAGCATCAGTGTATCCTCCTACTCTTAGCTCTAACCCTTCTTCAAAGATGAGGCATAATCTCTTCGTGCTTCTTAAGTACTTAAGGATATTTTCATAGCAATCCAATGCACTCAGTCTGGATTCGACTAATATCTGCTCGTGACTTTCATAGCAAGATATATCAAGTCGAGTACATAGCTTGGCATACACCTATATCCAAGAGGATAACAGATCTCTCTTGAAGATTTCAATGTTGAACTCTTTCAGTACCTCTTCTATGTATTTGTCTGTGAAAATCAAACATCCTTTGAGGATCTATCTCTATAGACCTTTTATTTCCAGAATGTTTGACCTAGATCTTTGAAAAAGAAAATTCTATATATAACCATATCTTAATCGATGTCATTATGGGACCCTCCTACCGACCTTCATATAACTACATGATTTCTCATATCACGTCGTTGTAGATTTTGGGATCATCCCTATGTTCCCAATCTCTCTTAAGAAATATTTTTTCTTGAATCTTTTGTAAGAATATCAAGTATCTTTTCTAAACGATGGAAGATCATACTAGATCTATGAGGTGGAGGATTTACTACATATATTGGCTCATCTTAAATAGGTTGTATAGGTCCTATGACTCGTTGTTCTTTAGAAATTTTCTCTTTGAGTTCATCCTCCCACTATTTTCAAAAAAATAGTATGATGGCTCACAATCACATTGTGAACCACTGAAAAGAGAAATGACACCCCAAACTCTTTTGGGATACCCCATAAAAAAGTTCTTATAGACCTATCTTCTAACTTGTCTATCATATCATATCTCATATGGTGTGGCAAAACCAACTTTAGAGAAAATCTAATTTAAATTTTAGAAATTAAACTTTATTTCTAAAGATATAATAGTTAAATTAGTAACATTCATGATGGATCGAACCATATCTTATACAGCATCATTGCTCCTTACAGATATATCGTTGAGCTGAGATATACAAGGAGAATTTCATCATGAAATTATACCATTCTCTTTAGATAATTGATAAATTTTCTATGTGGTATTGCATCCTCGATCTGATCGAGTATCTTTAAGAATTTTTTGATTTATATTTTCTACTTCACATCTAAATTCTTTGAACCTTTCAAAGTCTTTCAGATTTATATCTCACATACATACTGATACTATGATGCTCATCGATAAAGGTGATGAAGTAGTGATAATCTTCTAGTCTGGCTCATCAAATGGGCCATACACATCGTATGTGTACTAGGATAAATATCTCAGTGGTCCTATCCCTTTAATCAACAAAAAGATAGCTTGATAATTAATCCTTAAAGAGATGATTTACAGACTAGATATGACTTAATAGTCAATGAGCTCAAAGGCCTATTTTTTATAGTCGGCAGATCATTTCTTCTCATACATGACCTAATCAAAAGAACCATCCATATACTTCAAGTTATTTAGTTTTGGATCTCTTAGACCCAATGACATTTACTATTTGCTCAAATAAGTTTATAAATGCATCACTATGTAAATGATAAAGAATTAAATCAAAATGGTAATTACCGAGATTAGGTGCTCACAGCCTCAGTGCAACTTTTACACCATTGCTGACTCAAAAGAGTCACTTCACCTTCCCTCAGTCCTCTTCTTTTTTTAGACCTTATATTAAAGTGTGTAATATGCACTAGAGTCCAATGAAAAGGAGAAAACTATAAGATCAATTTTGAATAATTTGACAAACCTTTCGAAGGTATGTAAATGATTCTTTATGTTCTTCAGGTTTGTACCTTTGAACTTTTCAAGATTCTTTAGTTACCAGCATATTGACCAATTCAATTAAGGTGCTATAATATTTATTCATATAATATTTCGCAAACTATCCGTATGAATCAGAGATTACAGGATCAAATCTATTAGTAACTTTTTATGCATGGTCATGTTAAGCTTTTCAAACTTTTCAATATCCTTGATCATCGATCATGGATAAACTGTCCATCATGCATCTCATACACTATGCGACTTTGATCATCTCATAACTATTGTAGATGAATCAGCATGTCATTGGTAGTCTACATGTCCTTATGCATATTTTGGATTTCATCAACTATGACATCTAATTTATAGCACCTAACCTAATTGTCAATGTCTAATCATTTGTCAAGTATAGCTCATTGACTATGAATTAGATAGGCTGATGACATTGGGTTAACCTGGTCAAGAATCATGGTTTAATTTTTAAAAGCTAAGAACTATTCTTTGATTTTGAGCTAGAATATGTAATTGATTTCGGTTAATTGGTTGATATCTAGGATTCGAGCTAGATGGTTGGAAGCTGAAGAGTTGGTCATAGAGAGTAAAGTTTAATTAGATAATTATACTTGTAATAGTTTGTTCTAAGGACTTTAAAACAAATAAAGACTCTCACTAATT
Source organism: Elaeis guineensis (assembly GCF_000442705.2). Lineage (NCBI taxonomy): Eukaryota > Viridiplantae > Streptophyta > Magnoliopsida > Arecales > Arecaceae > Elaeis > Elaeis guineensis. The sequence continues at coordinate 23,499 of NW_027332425.1, forward strand.
TTTTGAGTCTCTCACACTCTTTGGGTAGAGAAACAAAAATCCTAATGCAGTAAGTGGTTCTAGTGGGTGCTGCGGTCCCATTGATGTATGATATCTCACATAACAGTTATTGATGACATGTGTACCAATGCATGGATAATACTTTGTCAAGATGCTTCTCCAAACATGTTACACCGATTTGGTCTCTAAGTCTTGTGGCCTCACCTTATAGTTATTGATACATTTCTTAGTTAAGTCCGACCCACCGTTCACCAACGAGTTTAAAGCCATCATTGGATCCCTCACCTAATAGTTATTGGGTCCAACTCCATCTTTATCCTGGGACATCTAATGCCAATAGAGTGGTTATGCCTTCCTGATGCAATCGAACCACTGTAATCAGTTGAGAACGATCAACGTCAGAAAAGTCATCCGCATCTCTACAACGATGGAAAATCAGAAGACTTAATATTTAGTGAGGAGATTTGGGTTCAGATCTTTTCTAATTAGTCATATATATCTAATGTAATGACTAATATGGTTTGGGTCAGCACATTTCATGTCTGACCAACTTAGTCGGCATGGGTGAACTCTGATCAACAAGTAACCTAATATAAAACATAATCTCCCAAGATGGCCAGGTAAGTAAAGATGAGTGGAGGTCCCCCTGTTGCCTTCCTTAGATATCAAAAAATTGACCAGACAATGGAACCAATTAAAAAACTACCATCTAATATTTATCTTATACACCAAATTGGTTGATTAGAATTAATTAGGTTAACCTATAGACCCAGGCTTGAACTGCTGAGCCAAATTCGATCTTGACTTAATTAATTCACATCACATGTGAATCAATTTGACCAACTACAACTAAATTCAATTTTGAGCCTCTTTGACCTAATTCCAACCAACTCATGATTAGGTTTGATCAACTGCTCAAATTCGAAAAAGATTCTAACCTAATCTAATTAATGACTCTAGTTATAGTTTAGTCTCTAAACTTAATTTGTTCAATACATACCTGAAGCCCATGTGTCATGCATTAAAATTTAGATCTTAAATTTATAATTTTAGATCTTATAATTTCAAATCTTAATTCTCAATTAAGTGTATTATGTATATGGGTTTAAGTTTAGATCTCAAAATATTTTTTAATCTAAACAATTTTATTGTATCTCATACAATATTTTGCAGAATCGAGTCGACTCACCTTGGTACATGAATCGACTAGTCACAGTGAGTCGGCACAGCATTGAGACAAATAGAAAACTATAGACCTAGCCTGCATAATTGAGTCGGTTCATTAGTAAATGAGCCGACCTACTAGGGTCTTGAGTTGACTTCAACAAACTAAGTTGACTCTCCAAGCACTCGAGTCAACCCAATTGAGAATCGAGTTGACTCCACAGGCATGCCAGTCATAGTTTCATACTTTCATACAAATAGAACCTAGGATTTTGGATCTAGAATTTTGTAGAAATTAAGTTTTAGATCATATGTCCAAACAATATATCACATATAATATTAATCAATCTGAAATACATTAAAATATATGCATAATCTAATTTAAATCTAAAACATATATCTTATATAATTTTTTTTATTCATTGTTCATCTTCATGGGAAGCATCACAGTCGGCACTCCTACACGTCATAAGAGAGAACCCATCGAATAGGCAAGAGAGAGATTTTAATCCCTTTATCATCTTATGACCGGATGACCATGGTAATTATCCCAATTTGATTACTAAGCTACTAAGAATTTAATCTAACATATTATATATGTAATCAATTAAAAATCAGATCTAATTATCTTTTACATATCAAACATATGAACAATAATATTGAATCTTTGCATGTAAAAAAAATTTCAGCAATCATACTAGATCCAAATCAAACCCTAATTAATATATTTAGATCTAAACCTAATTTCAGATCTGAATAACTCATGATATATTTTAGATCTAAACTAATTTTAGATTTAAAATAATTCTATAATCATATTACAATATGTAGAAAATTTAAATCTAACCTTAATCGATGTTCTACATCATTCTAGTATAATCGTTCAGCATAATAGGATTATGCCAGGACAACCTTATTTCAAAATGAGTAGATCATCAAACTAATCTTCAAATCTAATTTCTATAAATTAGATTTCAGATCTGAAGGGTTTTCATATTCATATCAGAATCTATGCTCTGATACCACTGTTAGAAAATTACTACGATTTCGTATGTATAGTTCAAAATTTTTTCTAAATATCTAGACAGTGAAAATAAATAAATTAAAATATTTTTAATTCACATATGTACCAGATCTAATCTAAAAATTATAGCAAGAATCTTGACACGAACACATAGCCATGATCTAAAATCTAAAAGAAAATAAATATTAGTGAAAATAAAATGGAGATCAGATCTCTATACCTTCAGATTCTGTGGATGTTTGGGGTTCTGATCGTAGCCACGCATGCATTCGACCTCTGCTGGTATCTACACGGAGATGTCTGAATAGAGTATTGAGATCATCGATGTACTAGCACCTTACAGATCTTGCTCCTCAACCTTGGATCTATATTTCTTTTTCTAGATCTTGAAGAAGGAGATCACTGCGCGAACTATTTCGTGCAGATCCAATGGAATCTGAACCAGATCACCATGAAGGAAAGAAGAACCCTTATTCTTCTCTTTTTCTCTCTCTTTTTCTCTCTTAGATCTGATCTTTATCAAATCTAGGCATAGAGATCAAGGGGAGAAAAGAGGAGGGAGGCATTGAAAAGAGATGTGATGTCCTAAATAAGTCGCCACACTTTTCTTCGTGCAAGACCTCATGCCTAAAAAATTTTTGTCGCACAAAAACTAACTCCATCTCACCCCAATCACTTCATCACACCCTTAAAGATCTTATCTCTTTTGATCTTAGCCATTCAAACCAAAATCAAAGATAAAATGGGCGTTGAGATATAGTTGTGTGGCAAGAAAGAAACCTCCTTTACCTTTAGCGCACATCCAAACTTTTCCAAAATTTTTGTCGCACAAAAAAATTCTTCCACACACCAACTAACCAGACTAGGATGTTCTCCTAATAAGACATCTATTCAAATCAAATTTGGATAGATGTCTTAAAGAGAGGGAGTCCTAGAAGGATAGGGCACCAATAGTTGGTGCCCCTCCTCTCTTCACACACGTAAGAAAATAAGGGGGCGCATTTGTTGGGTTCTAGTCATGTAGCGAAAAGTAATTTTAAAAAATTTTAAAATCATACAAATCAGTAATTCTATCATATAAAACTATCAAACCAGAATCCAAACCCTAGAATCACCTTGCCTATAACGATCAAAGCAAAAACAAGCATGCATAGGGATAGAATTTTATACTTTCACCAAAATAAAAAAGTGGCACGTTGGTGTTCTCTACAAGACACCAAGGTAGAAATCCTTCAATGGTGATCCACATAGAAGTTGGCCAAGGTCCTTCCCAACCGATGCACTGCGGCAACCTTGTCTTCTCAAGAACACTACCGACTTCAAACTTGCATCACCATTGTGCCAAAGCCCAGTTGCTTTTGATCTTGCCATTAGAATGACACCAAGAAGATACTCTTCAGATGTCATGCAATCTAAGATTTGATTTTTAGCTCTAACACATGGAACAACCACATCCTAGGGCACTCAAGCAACACTTGCTGAAAATCTCACCACCCTTCTTGCAACTTTTGCCACTCAAATTTTTTTTTCTCAAATTTTTTCTAATTTTTTTTTTATATTTACCACATCCCTTCTCTCTAATTTTAGCAAAAAATCTCAGTAGGAAACCATATGGGGCATCCCCTATAAATAGGGAACTAAGGGACGTCACATGCGATAAAGGGGCGCCAACCTTTGGTGCTCCAACTTCCCACATGCCAAATAAATTCACTGAGTGAATTTTGATCATTCTAGATACTTGCAATAGAAGAACTCTTCCTTCTCTACATGCCATAAAAAAATTAATTAATTTTGGCATCCAAACATAGGAGATCTGTTAGAAAATTATGGTAATGCGTAAAACTTAAGAGCCTTCTTTAAGGACTCTTCCTTTCACACGCCAAAAATAAAGGGGGCAGCATTTATTTTATGCGTGGGTTCTCATGGGCATAGAGGAGTCCTTCTTCACTTGAAACTGGTTCAAGTTGGATAAGGATCCAATCCAAATTGACCCAATCTCATTTGGTCAAAAGGCAACTAGTCTAGGTTAGCTCAAACACTTTGAACCAAACCAATTTAGAAACTTAGGTTAATACAATGTACTAGCATATCAAATTAACCCATAAAATTTATATTAAACTCTAATTAAATCAAACCAAGATCAAATTCCAAAGTGTGTGACCCATTGAGTTATAAATTAAGCCTGTAGTGGACCAAGACTTTTGATGTAACCCTAATCCAATAAGATTAGGTCACCCGAAGAGTCCCAATCAACTTGGACTCTTCCAAATTGACTCTAGAATTAAACTCTTTTAATTCTGATAAATTTATAAGTCAAGATTGACATATAGCCACTTGTCATAACTATCCGAAAGATTTGAAATTTTGATAAAAAAATTACCAAAATATCCTTTAGTGGCAAGTTCCCATGTAATTCAATCTTTCAGTCAAACAACATCTCGATGAGCTATGGACATGAAAATATATCAAACTTAATCACTTATCATTATGTATCTCAATCAAAAGGTGATGATTCAGTTGATGATATATTAGAAACTCTTTTTTAATTATCATCCTGCTTTAGCCAAAGACTTCCAGAATTACCGTCCTATGAGATTACATAGGATGTTCGCTCCTCATATTAGGAGTGACTGATCCCTTATTAGTCACTGACAACCTCCATGCATACTTCACCATATCTAGAACACCCCACATAAGGATCAAAGAATCAAGTTAGGTAGTGAACCAAAACATGAATCCAAGTACACAAGGTACTATGGTGACCTCAGATCTAAGGATCACATACACAACTCCCACTAGAGAAACATCAGTTGACATGTAAATAAGATTCCATCTGATATTCTCTCACAGGTTAATTCGGTGAACTCATTCTCTAATGAGCACCCATATCCTTGTATTAGTGTCATCACACAAGTGGTTGTGAGATCAACCATCCTCAATTCTGAGCATACATAGAACATGCTAGTCTTTTCGATATCATTGATTTCTGACTCAATGTACCAATGATTAAAAATATTTTAGGTTAGGACTATCAAAAAATTAGGTCTCACTGATGTGATCTCATCATGGCCCTAATATTTCTAACAATATTAGAAATATAATAATAGGTCTTCAGTTTCAAAACTTTGCCCAAAGACAGCTTCAAAATCTTGGTTCCAATGGCTCCAACCTAAATGGACTCTCCACTAGCACCAAACAGCTCGAAGTCACCTTTATTTAGATTTCTTACTTCCTGTAGACTCTGCAATGATTTGCAAAGGTGTGAACCACAGGCAGTATCCAATATCCAAGAATCTAATATTGACGTACTTAATGATAAATTAGTTTGTATCATATACAAACCTTTAGCAATATTTACTGATTTCACAGTTGTAAGGTACTCCTTGCAATTTCTTTTCCAGTGGCCCTCCTTGCTACATTGATAGCAAGTACCTTTGACGGAGATCTTTTTTGCTTTCTTCTTAGAGATGCTAGTCTTAGGGTTCATCTTTTTCTTAGAACCCTTCTTTGCCTTCTTCTTGCTGATCTTATCAACATGAAGGACCTGAGTCTTTTCACTCTTAAAATGTCTCTCTACTATTTTCGACATATTCAGCAGCTCAGGCAGGCTAATATTCAGTTTGCTCATATGATAATTAATAACAAACTGTGAAAAAGAGTGAGAAAGAGTCTACAGGATCAAATCCTGGCTCAATTCACCGTCCATGGCAAAACTCAGCTGTCCTAGTCGAGTGATCAAATCAATCATCTTAAGGACATGCATTTGCATGGAGGTGCCTTCAGTCATGTGGGCACAGAACAACTGCTTTGATATCTCATATCTAGCAGTTTGACTTTGTTCTTCGTATAACTCCTTAAGATTAAGGAGAATAGAGAGAACATCCATATCCTCATGCTGCCTCTGAAGCTCATTGCTCATAGAAGCAAGTCTGATGTATTTGACAGTCACACAATCATCTTTCCACATCTTATATGTGGCCCTTTCCTCCTTGGAAGCATCTTTCCCAAGAAAATCTGGAGCAGGTGTATCCAGAATGTAGGAGACTTTCTCTTAAGTGAGAATAATTCTCAAGTTTCTTAATCAGTCGATATAGTTAGATCCAATCAACTTGTTTGCTTCTAGGATACCTCTAAGTGAAAGTGAGGATGCCATGAGTGTAGTTAATCTACAATAACAAGAAGATAATATAAGCGGATGACTCATGATGACATGCACAACTAGATTAGGACTTTTATCTAATTGTGTCTTTCATTATTTTATCGAACTTCATACCCCTCAAATATGAAAATCGAAAAATATTCTAATATTTTTTTAGTGTGGTTGAGATCTCTATTCCTCACAAACACCTTGTGGATAGCATAACAAGTATTCATGAGTTCTAGAGTAGGTAACTCTTTACTAATTGTATCTCTACAATTCTCAACATCTTTCTTTCTGGCCTCTAGATTATACATAGACTTATGGATAGCACAACAAACTATAGTGTTCTATTTAAGTTGACTCTTCAATTCATATGGTCATACTTAAACAATGCTGCCTTTGTGGATAGCAAAATAAAATAATACTATTCAAATATACCATAAGCATCAATATGTACTTGATCAATATCATGTCAATTTCTATAGTAAGCCTTGTGGATAGCACAACAAGCTCATTAAGATCTTGACATACTCTATCGACCAAGTTTGAAGAAAGGCCCTTGTAATGTCTACATCACTTAATCAATTTAAGTCTGATATTCAACAAGACCAAATTGGCCAGGTAAGTAGGTGGGAGGCTCCCCGTAGCTTTTTTAGATACCAACAGAGTTGGCCATGAAAGGAATATGCCCTACAAGCTAATCGAAATTTATATTTTAATGGGTTTTCCTTGTAATCTTCCAGACTTATGTATTGACTCTTTAAATAATAAAAGGTATTTTTCATCATATGCTGCATCTTACTTTAGTAATGATTATGATGAACTCCATAAATCAGAAAAATGGGTTTAGGATTATGATGAGATCATATCTATGAGATATAAAATCTTAAAAATCCTGATTTAGAATATTCCTAGTCATAGGAGCATTGAGTAGGGGATCAATATTCCGGATAGATTAGCACTTTCTATGTATGCTCGATGGAGAGGGTGGTAGATCTCATATGCCACTTGTGTGAGACACTAATACAAAGAAGTGGGTGCTCATTAGAGAATGAGTTCACTGAATTGATCCGACTTAAGAAACATCTTATGGAATTTACTTACCTGTCAAGAGATGTTTTCTTATAGTGGGAGTTGTGCATGTAATCCTTTGACCTGAGACTATCATAGAACCTTGTATACATGAATCTATATTTTTTGGTTCATACTCATTCATGACTTAGTCATGCACGGAGTGTTCTAGATATGGTAGAATGTGTATGGAGGTTGTGAGTAGGTCAACATGGAATCGATCACTCCTGGTAAGAGAAAATCGTATCTTACTTGTTCTGATCGATTGATGATTCAGGAAGCCTTTGATCAAATCAAAATAAAAATTAGAAAGAGTTTCTAATATTTTATTAATTGAATCATCATATAAGATTGAGAGAAACATGAGTATGATATTGGATTTGATATCATTCCATATCCAGAGTCATATTCGGGGTGCAGGGAGATCGTAGGATCAAATTGCACAGTAACTTTCCACTGAAGGATATTTTTAGTATTTCCATCAAAAATTTTATATCTTCTAGGTAGACATGATACGTTGCTAGACATCAATCTTGTCTTATGGGTTTGATCGAATTAAAGAGTTTAATTCAATCACCAATTAGAAAGAGTTCTAATTGCTGAAATCGGGTTAGCTCGATTGGATCTAGATCGGTTAGATTAAATTCTAATCAAATCAAATTGACTTGAACTCAGACCTATTACTGGATAGATATGATACCCAATGGGTCACACACAAAGGGTATTGATCAGGGGTCTAATTGGATTAGATCATGTTTGCAAAATTGACATGCTAGCACATGTTGCAAAAAACTAGCTCCTTGTTTCAAATTGGGTTTAAAATTGATTCCAGATTGGGCTAATTAAAGATAAAATAATTCAAATAAATTTTGGATTTGAGTTGGTTCACCCCTTGGCTGCTTGTACCAAAAATTTGGATCTAGAAAACTAAGTTTCCATGAGTCAAGAATTTTTCTTGTACGTGGGTGCAGTTTTTGTGTGCAGAAATAGTTTTCACATCCCATGAGATGGGACGCCTCATCCTTGAGCTTATCCTATGTTCTATGATAAAATAAATTTTTGGATAATTCCTAACTTTATTTTGAGCATGAAAAATTTTTTTGAAGTTAAAATTCCTTCTGGTTTAATCGTGTAAATTCATTGAAGTTGGAAATCCTGTCAGCCTAATCCATGCGCCTGACCAAGAGTCCAACTTGTGAAGGACTCTAACCCATTTGTCATGCCACTTCTTAATCTGAAGTTTTTTCCACAACATTCTCATGTTAGCATCTTGATTTTTGGCATTAAATGGACCAAATTATATTGATGGATGGTGGAAAAAAATTATGCCATGGGAAGCTACACGACTCATCGGAGAATCATCGAGAAAAATATTTCGAAGAGTCCTTCTGCATGAAGCATCTCTTGGATTTTTTTCTGATGATTGCCATGTAGCAAAAACTTTTAGATAGGCATGAAAATTCATCAGAAGTTGTGAGATTTTTTGATGGATGTGAGATGGCACGTGGAAGGGGCGCAAAAAATTTCCAAAGGCAACTCATCGCTAAGTATTTAAAGGGGGGGTGCATCGGGGATTGGATTCATTCAGATTTTCAATTCCTTCTTTCTTTGTAGCATCCTCTCCCTATTGTCCAATTAGTCTCTTCCTTCTCTTGTTAGGAAAAGTCTAAAAATAGAAAGGACAAGTCCGATTTTAGAACAAGAGTCTAGGAAGAGAATTATGGAAGACAAGGAGAGAAGAAGGTAGGGATAGGAAGGCTAGGAGAAGAGGAAGAGCGTCTTGAGGTCCTGGTGTTCAAAAAAATTCTCAGAGTGAGAATTTTAGAGAAAGAATCATCTCAAAGAGTTGGTGTCCTGATCGTAGCCCTATGTGGATCACCATTGGAGGGCGAACACTTGGGCGCCTGGTGGAGGTTCTGCTAAAATTTGGATTTAGGGCTGCAGGAATTCTTCTATAACTTAAATTTAATCTTGAATTTATGTTATATATGATTGTTAATCTTCAAAGAGATGATGGTTTAAGGGTTTAATATTTAAAATTTTTTTTATTAAAATTTTGAAATCCATTATGTTTCCACTGTGCATGCCCACCCTGAAACCCTACAGTGGTATCAGAGCCGGCCTTATTTGGTTCAATCATATATGCATAATATTTATGTGATCCATAGTATGATTTATACTATAAAATGATTTATGCTTTCATATGATGATATGAAATAATGCATATATCATTCATCACTTCATCATCTTGACATAAGGTTGTCCTAGCATAACGGGATTATGTTGCAAGATTGTCCTAGGATGATGAATGTCCATATATTACACTTGCACATGTAGAAAGTTTTAATGTTTATATATAAATAGGTATTATGTAGTTAGAATATGCATGAGACCAAATAAAAGCCCTCATTAGAAAATTATATTAATTGGTAGTGATATGCAACTATGGGTTAACTAATTCTTGATCAATTGATCAATTGGTGTCCAAGAAAGTGCTATAGGTGATTTTTTAATTGGTTACGTTGTCTGACCTGACCAATTTATTGATGTCTAAGGAAAGCAATGGAGGGACCCCCGCCTTACTTACCTGACCAATTTGATTAAGCGATCTTGATATTGCAAAACCCTAATGTTGAAAACACTATTAAGGACCTTCCTTCATGCTAGGTTAATGTTACATCATGAACTATGGCTAGTTTGTTGTGTTAACATGAGGCTTGTCATAAGGATTGATATAACATAATCCTGGTGCATAGAAGATGCTTACGGTAATTTTGAATATACTGCTTTGTTGTGTTAACGCAAGGACAGTTATATTAGAATTTGACTGTATTGAAAAGAAGGATCTAACTTAACTAGAATATTATAGCTTGTTGTGTTAACACAACACTAATAATATTTTAGAGGTCAAGATATAATATTGAAAGTTGCATGAGATGCAATTGAAAAGAGTTCCCTACCTATGAACTCATAAGAATTTATTGTGTTAACACAAGATCATTATGAGGAATTAGGGTCTCAATCCTACTAAGATAAATATTACATATGTCTCGTTCATCATAGTAGAGGATTATGATGTTTGATAAAATAGTGAGAGGCACAATTAAATCTAAAGACCTTATTTAATTGTATGAGTCAATATGAGTTATTTACTTATGTAATATTCTTTAATTATTATAGATTAAATTCTACAAATGACATCTTCACTATCATTGCGAGGAATTTTAGATTCTAACAAATTGAGCAGTCCTAATTATGTGGACTGGTTGAGGAATTTAAAGATCGTACTCACTCAGGATAAGCTTTTCTATATTCTTGATATCCCTAAACCACAAGAGGTTGGGGATGATGCCACAGAAGAGGAGGTATCCACATACAGGATGTGGAAGATGTTATGATCCAGGTGGTGTGCCCAAGGCCCAGGGGACCAAGGCTAAGGCCAAGGTCCATCATTCATGAGGGCTTCATGGAGGCTCTAGGGCTAGTTGGGCCCTAGGTTGAAAGGCTGTGGGCCTTTCGGGTTCTTGAGGTCTAAGTTATGTGGGCCTCAAGGGACCAACTCTTTATGGGCCAAGTCTGGGCCCAGGATAGGAGAGATTAGGTCGAGTCATGGGTGTACATGGGCTTGGGTTAACCTAATCTCCCATAGAGTTGGTCAAGGGAGTTTTGGGTTTGGGTCACTTGACCCGGTGTTTATATATACATGTACTTGTATAGGTTTGATTAAGCCAAGTAATAGATGACTCTTTCTCCCAAGTCTCTCTCTCTCTTCTTCCTCTCTCTCCAGCCATTCTTCATGCCCCAGGAGCAAGAAACCCTAGGGTTTCTTGCCTCCAGGTCCAGATAAGGAAAGAAAGAAGGGAGGCGCTAGCCCCTTCCTCCTTGCAGCTGCCAACTAGATTGCTCCCCTCCTCTCTTGCAGTCACCCAAACACTAGGTCCAGGACCTAAAATCTCTTAAGAAAAGGTTGGTTAAAGTCCCTCTCAGATCTGAAGTTGATCTGAGGTCGTTTGAGGTGCGGGTGAGATCTCCATCAACAGATCTACAAGAAAGGCTGCAGCAGGACAGATCTGTAAGGTCTGTCTCCATCTACCTTCTTTCCTATCTAGAATGCCCCAATTCAAGATCTATGAATTGGAAGACCTCATTCCAGGTCTGATCTAGTTGGGTACCAGATCTTAGATTTTTTAGAAGTGATTTCAGAGGCATTATTCATCTAGAATGAAAGGCTGACGAAGAAGATAGCAACCAAGCTGATTTCGTCAAGGGCCTTGGATCGTGTCCAGAAGTCTCCAGATCTGTTCGTTGCTGGTTCTGTTGCACCCAAGATCTATGGGTGGAGCTAGGATCATGCTCCAATAGTTGGTATCAGAGCCACGGTGGTGAGGAAGCAGTTCCAAGCATGAGAAGTTGAAGATCCCAAGTGCTGAAAATTTTTAGCAAGGTACCATCAAGGTATATTCTACACTTCTTGATTTTATATTGCTTGTTTGGCTTGGATCCAATCATGGGCAGCAATATGAAGGTCGATGTCGAGAAGTTTGATGGCAAGGAGAATTTTTTCATGTGGAAAATCTGGGTGGAGGATCTTCTGGTGCAAGCAGATCTGGATCAGGCTTTGGATGAGAAGCCTGAGGGAATGACAGATAGACAGTGGGCATCGTTGGAGAAGAAAGCATGCTCGGTGATCAGAGGATGTTTGGCGGATGCGGCGTTGTATTCGGTGCTGGAAGAAAAGACCCCGAAGGGACTTTGGTCGAAGTTGCACACCATGTATATGAGAAAGAATATGTGCAACAAGCTGATGCTGAAGAAGAGGTTGTACAGTCTTCAGATGCAGGAGGGATCTGATGTGATTGGCCACATTCAGAGGTTCGATCAGTTGTGCATGGAGTTGGTGAATATCGGGGTGAAGCTGGATGAGGAGGACAAGTCCCTGTTGCTTTTGTGTTCACTGTTAGGATCATATGATTCTTTGGTGACTACACTACTCTATGGCAAGGAGACTCTGGAATATGAGGACATGATCTTGGTGCTGAGGTCTAATGAGCAGAGGGAAAAGTTGATCAGAGATCGGGCTCCCAGGAGGGTTTGGCAGTAGGGGAGAGGACAGGCAGAGGCAGAGGCAGAGGCAGAAGCAAGTCCAGGGGGCAGTCCAAGTCCAGGAAGGGAAAGAAAGAGGTGAAATGCTTCAAGTGCAACGAGTTCGGGCACTTCAAGCGAGAATGTCCGCTATGGAAGAATAAGGGAGAAAGTAGTGGCTCAGAATCAGTGAGTGTAGTTGCTGGGCAGTAGGTGGAGGATGATCTACTTGTGATATCAGATGGTCACAGGCATTACACAGAAGAGTGGATACTAGACTCTGGGTGCTCACATCACTACACACCACACAGGTCTTGGTTTGCGACATACACCAAGACAGATGAGGGATCAGTGACTCTAGGTGACAATCATCCTTGCAAGGTGGCTGGGATAGGGACAGTCAGGGTGAGGATGTTTGATGGGATTGTGAGGACATTGACAAATGTAAAGCACATCCTGGAGCTGGAAAAGAATCTGGTATCACTAGGCTACTTGGAGCACAGTGGATACAGCTTCAGCAGTAGGGTTAGAAGCGGAGTACTGAACATCTCCAATGGAGCTATGGTAGTGATGAGAGGCAGGAGGTTGGACAATAACCTCTATCGCATGGAGGGATCTGTGGTGACCAGAGAGTCTGATGCAGTAGCTGCAGCACAGGACCAACAGGGGGCTTACAGGATGTGGCACTACCACCTAGGCCACATGGGTGACAAGGGGCTGAGGGAGTTGAGCAGGAGAGGACTCTCTCTGATCTGGAGGATGGTGCTACAGGAGAAATCTGTGAGCCTTACCAGATGGAAAAGCAGAGGAGAGTTCAATTCAACATCAGTACAGCCCGTAGTGTAGTCCCTCTGGAGTTAGTACACACGGATGTGTGGGGATCAGCCCCAGTTTTAGCTAGGAATGGGGCCAGATACTTCATTACCCTGATTGATGATTTCTCAAGGAAACTCTGGATTTACTTCATGAGAGAGAAGTCTGAGGTCTTCACCAAGTTCAAGATCTGGAGAGCTGAGGTGGAGGAGTAGGGGAGGAGCGTAAAGTGTCTGAGGTCAGACAATGGCGGAGAGTACACTAGCAGAGAGTTCCAGGACTACTGTGAGGAGTGTGGGATCAGGAGATACTTCTCAGTTAAGGGGACTCCACAGTAGAATGGGGTGGCCGAGAGGATGAACAGAACACTTCTAGAAAAGGCACGATGCATGAGGCTGCAGGCAGGGCTTCTAAAGGAGTTCTGGGTTGACACAGTAGATGCAGCGGGTTACTTGGTCAATCGGTCACCTCACACCAGGTTGGATGGCAGGCTTCCAAAGGAGGTGTGTTTTGGGAGGATAGTTGGGCTGGGCCATCTACGGGTATTTGGGTGCACGGCCTATGTGCACCTTGGAGCTGGTGAGTGGAGCAAGCTAGACGCCAGATCACGCAAGGTGGTGTTTCTAGGCTATCTGCGAGGAGTCAAGGGATACAGGCTGTGGGATCCCTTAGAAAAGAAGGTCATCATTAGTCGAGATGTGACTTTTAATGAGGAGTCAGTCCTACGGAGGCGAGCAGGCATGGAGGAGTAGTAGGAGCAGGAGGAGGTCCAGCAGGGCACTGCTGGACAGCTTACCTCTTTGATTTTGCCTCTTGTAGTACTACTGGAGGACATGACATTCAGGTAGAGCACCTACCTAAGGTATCTCCATAGGTGGAGAGGACTCGGATGGATGATCAAGATGGAGAGGTCCAGCAGGAGCGAGCTGGATCGAGGATTAATATCGGTGTTGCCCTACACAAGCCCAAGAGGACCATCAGGCAACCGAACCGATATAGCTTCGAGGAGACGCTGTCATATGCCCTGGTGACAGCAAATGGAGACCCATATATGTATCAGGAGGCTATTGAGAGTCAAGACAGAGAGCGGTGGGTCCAGATGATGTCCGAGGAGATGCAGTCTCTCCACCAGAATCAGACGTGGCGATTGGTGCAGTTGCCACAGGAGAAGAGGCCTATTGGCTGCAAATGGGTCTACAGTCGCAAGGACAGAGTGGAGCTGGTTGAGGCCTTGGGACACCAAGGTGGAGATTGTTATGATCCAGGTGGTGTGCCCAAGGCCCAGGGGACCAAGGCTAAGGCCAAGGTCCATCATTCATGAGGGCTTCATGGAGGCTCTAGGGCTAGTTGGGCCCTAGGTTGAAGGGCTGTGGGCCTTTCGGGTTCTTGAGATCTAAGTTATGTGGGCCTCAAGGGATCAACTCTTTATGGGTTAGGTCTGGACCTAGGATAGGTGAGATTAGGTCGAGTCATGGGTGTACATGGGCTTGGGTTAACCTAATCTCCCATAGAGTTGGTCAAGGAAGTTTTGGGTTTGGGTCACTTGACCCGGTGTTTATATATACATGTACTTGTATAGGTTTGATTAAGCCAAGTAATAGATGACTCTTTCTCCCAAATCTCTCTCTCTCTTCTCCCTCTCTCTCCAGCCATCCTCCATGCCCCAGGAGCAAGAAACCCTAGGGTTTTTTGCCGCCAGGTCCAGATAAGGAAAGAAAGAAGGGAGGTGCTAGCCCCTTCCTCCTTGCAGTCGCCGACCAGATTGCTCCCCTCCTCTCTTGCAGTCACCCAAACACCAGGTCCAAGACCTAAAATCTCTTGAGAAGAGGTTGGTACAAGTTCCTCTCAGATCTGGAGTTGATCTGAGGTCGTTTGAGGTACGGGTGAGATCTCCATCAACAGATCTACAAGAAAGACTGCAGCAGGACAGATCTACAAAGTCTGTCTCCATCTACCATCTTCCCTATCTAGAATGCCCCAATTTAAGATCTACAAATTGGAGGACCTCGATCCAGGTTTGGTCTAGTTGGGTGCCAGATCTTGGATTTTTTAGAGGTGATTTTAGAGGCTTTCTTCATCTGGAACGAAAGGCTGATGAAGAAGATAGCAACCAGGCTGATTTCGTCAAGGGCCTTGGATCATGTCCAGAAGTCTCCAGATCTGTTCGTTGCTAGTTCCATTGCACCCAAGGTCCGTGGGAGGAGCCGGGATCATGCTCCAATAGAATTATGACAGTTTGACTGTCAAGTGCATCATACTGGCCTCTATGAGCAATGAGTTGCAGAGGCAGTATGAGAGCATGGATACTTAATCCATACTCAATCTTAAAGAATTGTACGGAGAACAGAGTAGAACTGCTAGATATGAGATATCTAAGTAGTTATTCCATACTAGAATGACTGAGGGATCATCCATACAAGACCATATCCTGAAGGTCATTGATCTGATCACTAGATTGGGTCAATTTGATTTTGTGATGGATGGAAAATTAAGTCAGGATTTGATCCTGCAACCTCTCTCCGAGTCATTCACTTAGTTTGTTGTAAACTATCATATGAATAAACTGAATACCTCCATGCTTGAGCTGTTAAATATGCTTAAGACAGCTGAGAGCCATATTAAGAAAGAAAAGGCTCCACTTCTTCTTGTGGGTAAAACCTCTAAGAAGAAGTCAGGTTTTAAGGGTTCAAAGAAAGCATTGAATCCTAAGGATGGCAAGATGAAGAAGAAGGGAAAGAAAGTCTCCGGATAGGATACCTGCTTTCACTGCGGCAAGGCAGGACACTGGAAAAGAAATTGCAAATTATATCTTGCAACTGTAAAGGCAGGTGCAAGCGATGCACCAAAAGGTATGTATGAGATACATACAATTTTGTCATTAAGTTCTTTCAATTCAGACTCTTATGTATTGGATACCGCCTGCGGTTCTCATATCTGCAAGTCGTTGCAGGGGCTGTAGAATATTAGAGTGCTGAAGAAGGGTGACTTCGAGCTCTACAATGCTGGAGGAGAGTCAATCCAAGCAGAGGCTGTAGGAATATATATGTTAAAGTTACCTTCTGAAAAGATTTTAAAGCTAGAAAACTGTTATTATATGCCTAAGATCATTAGAAATATTATTTCTGTATCGTTACTATTGCAACGAGGTTATGAAATAAATGGAAAGAGCAATAGTTGCTCAATTTCTTTTTCTAATGAAATTATTTATCATGGCATTATTAATAATGATCTTCTAATTCTATCTAATGACAATATTTTTCATATTAATGAAAGTAAAAAGCGAAAGAGGGAAGAGTTGAATAATACTTTACTTTGACATTGTCGACTTGGTCATATAAGTGAGACAAGGATTAACAAGTTATATAAAGAAGAGTTCTTTGATCCTTATGATTATGAATCATTAGGTACTTGTGAATCTTATCTTATGGGAAAAATGACTAAGACTCCATTTAGTGGACATGAAGAAAGGACAAGTGAGTTATTAGGACTTGTATATACTGATATATGTGGTCCTGTGACAACAAAAGTCAGAGGAGGATACTCTTATTTTATAACGTTCACTGATGATTTATCTAGATTTGAATATGTGTATCTTATGAAACACAAATCCGAAGCCTTTGATAAATTTAAAGAGTATCAAAGTATGGTCGAAAAATAAACTGAAAAAAATATTAAAATCCTTCGATCTGATCGAGGAGGAGAATACTTATCCAGTGAATTTTTAGATCATCTTAAAGAAAATAAAATTCTCTCAAAATGGACTCCTCCCTATACACCACAGCTAAATGGTGTAGTGAAAAGGAGAAATCGGACTTTATTAGATATGGTGCGGTCCATAATGTGCCTTACAGATTTGCCAATTTCTTTCTGGGGATATACCCTAAAAATTGCTGTCTATATCCTGAATAGAGTAGCTTCAAAATCTGTGCCAAGCACTCCATATGAGATATGGAGAGGAAAGAAGCCTAATCTTAAGTATCTTAAGATATGGGGCTGTCCAGCTTATGTTAAAAGAAATTTTGGACATAAGCTGAGTGCTAGGGCAGATAAATACTTGTTTGAAGGTTATCCTAAAGAGAGTATAGGATATCTCTTTTATCATCCTACTGAACATAAGGTGTTTGTCAGTAAATATGCTACTTTTATGGAAAAAGAATTTATCCTAGAAAGAGGCAGTGAAAAAAAAATTAAACTTGGAGAAGTTCAAGACCTACAAATGCAAGCACAAGATGATCCTCAACCAAAAATATCCATTAATGAAGTACAAACACAAAGTACACCTCCTCTCCAAAGGTCGGATAGGGTGTGGAATGCACCTATGAGGTATGGGTTCGTTATTGAGAATAATGAAGCCCACATCATTAAGAATGATGAACCTTTGACCCATACGGAAGCCATTATGAGAAGGGACTCAGACAAATGGCTAGAGGCTATGAAATCTGAAATAGACTCCATGTATTCCAACCAAGTGTGGATTTTGGTTGATGCACCAAAGGGTGTGACCCCTATTGGATGCAAATGGGTCTATAAGAAAAAGATTGGAGCGGATGGCCAAGTTGAAACCTATAAAGCTAGATTAGTAGTTAAAGGTTTCAAGCAAAAATAGGGTATTGATTATGACGAAATATTTTCACCTATTGCCATGCTCAAATCTATATGGATTATGCTTGCAATAGCAGCATACCATGATTATGAGATTTGACAAATGGATGTGAAGATCGCCTTCCTTAATGGTTATCTTGAGGAAGAGGTTTACATGTCTCAGCCAGAAGGGTTTGTCTCAAAAGAGAGAGAAAATCAGGTATGCAAGCTTAAGAAATCTATTTATGGATTAAAATAGGCCTCGAAGAGTTGGAACATCTGATTTGATGTTACAGTCAAAGAGTTTGGCTTTATCAAAAATATGGATGAACCTTGTGTATACAAGAAGACTAGTAGGAGTGCCATTGTCTTCTTAGTTTTATATGTAGATGACATACTTCTTATTGGGAATGATATCCCAATGTTACAATCGATCAAGACATGGCTATCAAGTAAGTTTTTCATGAAGGATTTGGGTGAAGCATCCTATATACTAGGTATAAAGATCTATAGGGATAGATCTAAGAGGATGTTAGGCTTGTCCCAATCCAGGTACATAGACTTAGTGCTAAAGAGGTTTAGCATGGATGGAAGTAAAAGAGGTTATTTACCCATGAGTCAAGGCATACATCTCTCTAAAAGGATGTCTCCTAAAACACCGGAAGAAAGAAATAGAATGAGTTCTATTCCCTATGCTTCATCAGTAGGGTCGATCATGTATGCTATGCTATGTACTAGGCCTGATGTTGCCTATGCCTTAGGCATAGTTAGTAGATTTCAGGCTGATCCAGGAGAAGATCATTGGAAAGCAGTGAAAAATATTCTTAAGTACCTAAGAAGGACTGAAGATATTTTTCTGGTATATGGAGGATCTGATTTAAAACTAAAAGTTATTTGACTTTAGTTTCCAATCAGACCCTGATGATAGCAAGTCCACTTCAGGGTATGTCTTTACTCTTAATGGTGGAGCTGTTAGTTGGAAAAGTTTCAAGCAGCAGACTGTAGCTGACTCAACCACTGAGGCAGAATATATAGCTGCAAGTGAAGCCGCCAAGGAAGTCGTCTGGATGAAGAAGTTCATCATTGAGTTGGGTGTCATTCCTGAGATTAAAAATTCAGTACCACTTTATTATGATAATATCGGAGCAGTTGCTCAAGCAAAGGAACCAAGGTCTCATCATAAATCCAAGCACATTCTAAGATGCTTCCATCTTGTTCGTGAAATAATCGAAAGACAAGATATTATCATTGAACGAATAGAAACAAAGAATAACATAGCAGACCCATTCACTAAGGCTCTACCATAGCAGCAGTTCGATCGCCATCTCGATTGTATGGAGATAAAATATAAGGGCGATTGGCTTTAGTGCAAGTGGGAGATTGAAAGGAATATGCCCTACAAGCTAACCGAAATTTATATTTTGATGGATTTTTCTTGTAATCTTCCAGACTTATGTATTGACTCTTTAAATAATAAAAGATATTTTTCATCATATGCTGCATCTTACTTTAGTAATGATTATGATGAACTCCATAAATCAGAAAAATGAGTTTTGGGTTATGATGAGATCATACCTATGAGACCTAAAATCCTAAAAATTTGATTTAGAATATTCCTAGTCATAGGAGCATTGAGTAGGGGATCAATGTTCCGGATAGATTAGCACTTTCTATGTATGCTCGATGGAGAGGGTGGCAGATCTCATATGCCACTTGTGTGAGACACTAATACAAGGAAGTGGGTGCCCATTAGAGAATGAGTTCATTGAATTGATCCGACTTAAGAAACATCTTATGAAATTTACTTATCTGTCAAGAGATGTTTTCTTATAGTGGAAGTTGTGCATGTAATCCTTTGACCTGAGACTACCATAGAACCTTGTATACATGAATCCATATTTTTTGGTTCACACTCATTCATAACTTAGTCATGCATGGGGTGTTCTAGATATGGTAGAATATGTATGGAGGTTGTGAGTAGGTCAACATGGAATCAACACTCCTGGTAAGAGAAAATCGTATCCTACTTGTTCTGATCAATTGATGATTCAGGAAGCCTTTGATCAAAGCAGAATAAAAATTAGAAAGAGTTTTTAATATTTTATTAATTGAATCATCATATAAGATTGAGAGAAACATGAGTATGATATTGGATTTGACATCATTCCATATCCAGAGTCATATTCGGGGTGCAGAGAGATCGCAGGATCAAATTGCATGGTAACTTTCCACTGAAGGATATTTTTGATATTTCCATCAAAAATTTCATATCTTTCAGGTAGACATGATACGTTGCGAGACGTCAATCTTGTCTTATGGGTTTGATCGAATTAAAAAGTTTAATTCAATCACCAATTAGAAAGAGTTCTAATTGCTGAAATCGGGTTAGCTCGATTGGATCTAGATCGGTTAGATTAAATTCTAATCAAATCAAATCAACTTAAACTTAGACCTATTGCTAGCTAGATATGAAACCCAATGGGTCACACACAAAGGGTATTGATCAAGGGTCTAATTGGATTAGATCATGTTTGCAAAATTGACATGCTAGCACATGTTGTAAAAAACTAGCTCCTTATTTTGAATCAGGTTTAAAATTGATTCCAGATTGGGCTAATTAAAGAAAAATTAATTTAAATCAATTTTTATTTGAGTTGGTTCAGTCCTTGGCTGCATGTACCAAAACTTTGGACCTAGGAAACCAAGTTTTCATGAGTCAAGAATTTTTCTTGTGCGTGGGTGCAGTTTTTGTGTGCAGAAACAGTTTTCGCATCCCATGAGATGGGACACCTCATCCTTGAGCTTATCCTATGTTCCATGATGAAATAAATTTTTGAATGATTTCTAACTTTATTTTTAGCATGATAAATTTTTTTGAAGTTAAAATTCCTTCTGGTTTAATCGTGAAAATTCATTGAAGTTAGAAATCCTATCAGCCTGATCCATGCACCTGACCAAGAGTCCAACTTGTGAAAGACTCTAACCCATTTGTCATACCACTTCTTAATCTGAAGTTTTTTTATGATATTATCATGTTAGTGCCTTAATTTTTGGCCATTGGATGGACCAAATAATATTGATGGGTGGTGGAAAAAAATTATGCCATGGGAAGCTGCACGACTCATCGGAGAATCATCGAGAAAAATGTTCCGAAGAGTCCTTCTGCATGAAGCATCTCTTGGATTTTTTTCTGATGATTGTCATGTGTCAAAAACTTTTAGATAGGCATGAGAATTCATTAGAAGGTATGAGATTTTCTGATGGATGTGAGATGGCACGTGGAAGGGGCGCGAAAAATTCCCGAAGGCAACCCATCGCTAAGTATTTAAAGGGGGGTGCGTCGGGGATTGGATTCATTCAGATTTCCAATTTCTCCTTTCTTTCTAACATCCTCTCTCTATTGTCCAATTAGTCTCTTCCTTTTTTTGTTAGGATAAGTCCAAAAATAAAAAGGACAAGTCTAATTTTAGGACAAGAGTCTAGGAAGATAATTAAGGAAGACAAGGAGAGAAGAAAGGTAGGGATAGGAAGGCTAGGAGAAGAGCATCTTGAGGTCCTGGTGTTCAAAAAAATTCTCAGAGTGAGAATTTTAGAGAAAGAATCATCTCAAAGAGTTGGTGTCCTGATCATAGCCCTGTGTGGATCACCGTTGGAGGGCGAACACTTAGGCGCCTGGTGGAGGTTCTACCGAAATTTGGATTTAGCGCTGCAGGTATTCTTCTATAACTTAAATTTAATCTTGAATTTATGTTATATATAATTGTTAATTATCAAAGAGATGCTGGTTTAAAGATTTAATATTTAGAATTTTTTTTATTAAAATTTTGAAATCCATTATGTTTCCACTGTGCATGCCCACCCTGAAACCCTACAGGCCAGGCTAGCATATGGACCTAATTATAAAACCACCATTTATATTTTCCTCAACACCAATTGATCTTATGAATTTGACCTTTGATTAAAAAGTGAATCCTGATATTACAACTTAATATAATTAAACAAGGGACTTTAAACTGATCTCGGCACATCCTAACTATAAGCACATAAAATGTACACTATAAATTATAAAAATTTGCATGCTTCAACTATTCATAATAGTAATCATATTATCATACCAAAAATCATATAAGGGTGTAATCAAAGTCATAACATATGACTAACAAATTCATATAATATAACAAATCCTAATCTGATTAGGCATGCATAACACCCTTATTTTCTATACATCGATTTAAGCATCATGATACCATAATAATAAAAATTCTAAATTATAATAAATTTATAATTTAATAATTAAAATTTAGAATAATAATTTACTAAAAGTCAAAAATAATTTTTGAGTTTGAAGAATCGATGCTAAAAACAATGCTACATTTTTGGCAGGATATGAACAAGAACGATTCTATGCTACAAAATTATACTTATTTGATTGAATCAGACAAGGATAGCTCTGATACCACTGTTGAATTTCGGCCACATAGTAAAAAATAATTTTTAAAAATTTTAAAATCATGCAAATCAGTAGTTCTATCATATAAAACTATCAAGCTGGAATCCAAACCCTAGAATCACCTTGCTGATAACGATTAAAGCAAAAACAAACATGCATAGGGATAGAATTTTATACTTTTATCAAAATAAAAAAGTGGCATGTTGGTGTTCTTTATGAGACTCCAAGGGAGAAGTCTTCCAACAGTGATCCACACAAAAGTTGGCCAAGATCCTTTCTAACCGATGTGCTGCCACAGCCTTGCCTTTTCAAGAAGACTGCCGGCTTCGAACTTATGTGATGATCGTATCAAAGTCTAGTTACTTTTGATCTTGCCACTAGAACAACATCAAGAAGATACTCTTCAGATATCATATAATCTAGGATTTAATTTTTGACTCCAACACATGAAAAAATCAAACCCTAGGGCACTCAAGCAACATTTGCTGAAAATCTCACCACCCTTCTTGCAACTTTTGCCACCCAAATTTTTCTTTCTTTTTTCTCAAAATTTTTTTAATTTTTTTTTATATTTACCACATCTCATCTCTATGATTTTAGCAAAAAATATTAGTAGGAAACCATGTGGGGCATCCCTTATAAATAGGGGACCAAGGGATGTCACATGGGATGAAGGGGTGCTAACCTTTGGTGCTCCAACTTCCCACATGCCAAATAAATTTACTGAGTGAATTTTTGGCATTTTAGATACTTTTAGTAGAAGAAATATTCCTTCTCTATGTGCCATAAAAAATTTAACAAATTTTGGTGTCAAAATATAGGAGATTTGGTTGGAAAATTATGACAATGCGTAAAAATTAAGAGCCTTCTTTAAGGACTCTTCCTTTCACATGCCAAAAATAATGGGGGTGGCATTTATTTTATATGTGGGTTTTAGTGAGTGTAGAGGAGTTCTTCTCCACTTAAAGCTGGTTCAAGTTGGATAAGGATCCAATCCAAATTGACCCAATCCCATTAGGTCAAAAGGCAACTGGTCTAGGTTAGCTCAAACACTTTGAACCAAACTAATTAAGGAACTTGGGTTAATACAATGTGTTAGCTTATCAAATTAACCCATAGAATTTATATTAAATTCTACTTAAATTAGATCAAGATCAAATTTCAAAGTGTGTGATCCATTGGGTTCTAAATCTAACCAGCAGTGGATCAAGACTTTCGACGTAACCCTAATCCGATGAGATTAAATCACCCGAAGAGTCCCAATCAACTTGGACTCTTCCAAATTGACTCCAAAATTAAACTCTTTTAATTTTGATGAATCCACAAGTCAAGATTGACATCTATCAATATGTCATGACTATCCAAAAGATTTAAAATTTTGATAAAAATTTACTAAAATATCCTTCAGTGGTAAGTTCCCGTGTAATTTAATCCTTCAGTCAAAAAATATCTCAAATGAGCTATGGACATAAAAATATATCAAACCTAATCACTTATCATTATGTATCTTGATCAGAAGGTGATAATTTAGTTGACAATATATTAGAAATATTTTTTTAATTATCATCCTGCTTTTGTCAAATACTTTCAGAATCACCATCCTATAAGATCACATAGGATGTTCGCTCCTCTTATTAGGAGTGACTGATCCCTTATTAGTCACTCACAACCTCTATGCACACTTCACCATATCTAGAACACCCCATACAAGGATTAAAGAACTAAGTTAGGTAGTGAACCAAAATATAGATCCATGTACACAAGGTATCATGGTGACCTCCAGTCTAAAGATCACATACACAACTCCCACTAGAGAAATATTAGTTGACATATAAATAAGACTCCATCTGATATTCTCTCACAGGTCAATTCAGTAAACTCATTCTTTAATGAGCATCCATATCCTTGTATTAGTGTCACCATACAAGTAGTTGTGAGATCAACTATCCTCATTTCTGAGTATACATAGGACATGCCAGTCTTTTTGGTATCATTGATCTCTAACTCAATATACTAACAATTAGAAATATTTTAGGTTAGGGCTATCAAGGAATTAGGTCTCACTGGAGTGATCTCATTACGGTCCTAAAATCATTGTCCAAACCTATGGGGTTCATTATAATCTTAAAATAAATAAGATGCAGCATATAATGAAATAAAAATATCTTATTTTATTAATCATAAATATCAATTATATGAGTTTGAAACATAAATTTCAATAAACACCCTATCGCATCCCATATGCGATTATCTTGTGGGGCATTATTCTTTTAGCATTTTTATGCATGCTCTCCCCTTCTTAGTATGATTTTTGGAGAGAGTCTCAAAAAATCTGAGCTCTCTGAGTTATGATTCTTTTGGTTCAAGTTGGGTCTTAATCGGGTTCAAATCGAGTCGAATTCGAAAGACTATCAAGCTTGATCCAATCAAGCTTGAAATCCAAATCTGATTTGAATAATTGAATCCAATTAATATTAAATTAAATTAAGTTTAATTAAATTAGATTTAATTTAAATTAATTAAGATTTAATCTATAATTTAATCAATCTAAAAAAAAATATTATATTTATAATTAAGTCCCTACGATAATAATTAGTAGCTATCAAAACTGTAACGGTTACAAATTAGCAGTTTCTAAAATTTAAACTATCAATCTGATTGATAATTTAAATATGGTCTAAGCCATTGATCAGGTCATGCTTCTTTTATGTGTGATCCCTCAGGTTCTATTCTGTCTGGTAGTGAGACGTACTGTGATTTCCATCACAGTATCATCGAAACTCTTTTCAATGGATTGAAACGATTCCAACTCACCTCAACAAAGGTCATTGATTCGAAATGATCTTAGTGAGTTCTCATGATCCATCAGTGATGCATAGCAGCATATAGTGGCAACCCAACATAATAGAAAAGATGAATCCTTAGGTGTAGTTATCATGTGATACAATTCCTCTATTATGAGTCCTGACTTGACGAAAGTCATATAGAGCTCATCATATCCCATCGTCAGTCCTATACTAGATTGGCTCAATTTGAGTTCATCTGTGAATTCTGTGGAAACTCTTTTTCAGTATTCATACTTATTCTAACCAAAGATTTTCTGAACTCTATCTTACAAATCATATAGAATTTTTTCTTTTCTACCAAGGTCGATAGATTCCATCTAGGTGCATCCTACTCCAAACAGCAAACTTGAATCTATAATAGTCAATATACACAGTAAAGATCCGAATGGCTAGAGACCAAGAGAACATACAGTCAAACTATGTAGTCTCACTGTGAATAACCAACACACTATAGGTCAAAGGACCAGTTACACCACTGCAGCATCGAGAAGACCACTGATGAGTGAGTAGACATTCAAGTGATTTCTTATGTTGGTTATGCTCAATGCAAGTTATTCTCTAACAACCATCTGTACTTTCACTCTAGTGTCTCTACATCGCAGACTCAAGACTCATTTGCCCTAAAAGGAGGTCATCCATCCATCGATCTTGAATGGTTTGATCACTATCCTCTATGACAATCCTTTGATCAAAAATATTTAAAAATTAACCACTAATGATGTATGTCTCAAATTCTCAACATCTTGAGAATATACAAAATTATCTTTGTTAATTTTTAGGACAAATCATAGACACATATTATATGATTGGTTATAAAGATTGCCCATTAAGTGCATAATATGCCTTAGAGAAAGGTATGTGTCAGTCATGATTGGCTTCTAGGACACACATCTAACAGTGAATACCTCTCTAGTGAGTTTCTGACATACTTAAAAGAAAATGAGGTTCTCTTGCAATAGACCCCTCTTAAAATATCATAGTATAATGGTGTATCGAAAGGGAGGAATCGAATCCTGTTAGACATGGTTCAGTCCATGATGGGCTTTGCAAGTCTGTCGATCTCTTTTTGGAGATATGCACTCGATTCGACTTGTTATATTTTAAATAAAGTTTTGAGTAAGTCCATAAGTAAAACACCACATGAGATGTGGATAGGGCATAAGCCAGCACTCTCTCACCTTAGGATTTAGGGATGTCTGGCTTATGTCAAATATTTGAAAATTAACAAACTTAGACCTAGGTCTGACAAGTGTCTATTTATTGGATACCCAAAAGAGGCCAAGGGGTATTACTTCTACCATGCTGATGAATAGAAGGCGTTCATCAGCAATAGGACAGTCTTTCTAGAAAAAGAGTTTCTTGAAGAAGGAACTAATGCTTCAAAGATTGAACTTGATGAAGTTTGATCGGTAGAAGA
This sequence comes from Elaeis guineensis, assembly GCF_000442705.2. NCBI lineage: Eukaryota > Viridiplantae > Streptophyta > Magnoliopsida > Arecales > Arecaceae > Elaeis > Elaeis guineensis. The sequence continues at coordinate 50,088 of NW_027332425.1, forward strand.
ACTGACACAATCTTGTAAACTCATAGAGTCGGACTTGATTAGATCAAATACAAAATCTGTTATAGAAATATCTTTAAGAAGATCCAGTAGAGTACTGCATCAACCGAATAGATATTACAGTTTTTTGGTTCGAGATGGTGATCCAATTGAACTCGATGAGAATAATGAGGATCCAATCACCTCTATGGATAGGATGCAGAGGGCTGACTCTAATAAGTGGCTGCAAGCCATGAAATTCAAAATGGAGTCCATGAAGGTCAATAATGTATGGATATTGGTTGATCCACCTGAAGGGATAAAATTTATTGAGTGTAAGTGGATCTTCAAAAGGAAGAGGGGTGCAGGCGAGAAGGTAGAGACCTATAAAGTTCATTTGGATGTCAAAGGTTATCGTCAGTATTATGGTATTGATTATGACGAGACATTTACGCCTATGGCAATGCTTAAGTTCATTCGGATTATACTTGCGATAGCAGCACATCTGGATTATAAAATCCGACAAATGGATGTAAAAATAGCCTTCTTAAATGGAGAGCTAGAAGAAAAGGTGTATATAATACAATCTGAAGGTTCCATATCCACAGATGAGTCTAAGGTGTGCAAGCTTTAGAGATCCATTTATGGACTTAAGCAGGCATCTCGGAGTTGGAACATGCATTTTGATAAAATGATCAGAATATATTGCTTCATAAGAATGAAGAGGAACCCTGCATATACAAGTAGGTTAATAACTCTATGATAGTATTTCTTGTTTTGTATGTGGATGATATTCTTTTAATCAGAGATGATATCTCTGCATTATAGGAATTAAAAGTTTGATTGTCATCATAGTTTTTCATGAAGGACTTGGGAGAAGCATCCTTTATCCTTGGGATAAAGATCTATAAAGATAGATCTAAAAGGTTGGTTGGTGTTGGGTATAAAATAACCCCAGTCGAAGTTCGTAAAAGGTCGATCCTTCTGGAGCTCTTCCGATTTTCGACCTTGTGTGGCATCTTTCTGAACTCCCCCGACCATCCGAGCTTCCATAATACCGTCCGGACTTCTTCGATAATGAGCTCCTCCATTCATCTACCGGGCTGCTCCAAACGCTTTCTGAGCTTCACTATTAGCTGATTTTCTACAGTGATCGACTATTCTCCAAACTTCTTCCAGACTTCGTCAATGTCTAAGCTTCTCCAGCGGTAGGACTTCTACAGTGATCAGAGTCCATCCAAGTTTCTACGGTGGTCGACCACCTTCCGGATTTCACCTGAGCTCCTACAAGAGCCAGATCCTAGCCGAACTTCTATAGTGGATGGATCACAGACGAACTTCTACAACGGGACAGGCTCCACCAGCCGGGTCTCTACTCCAAGTTTCTATAATAAGAAATCTCCATTCGGGCTTCCATGGCAACTAATCTTCATCCGAGCTTCTACAATAAGCGGCCTCCTTTCAGACTCCTACAAGAGTTGGACTCCATCCGAACTTCTACAATAGAATTGAATCCCAGACTCCACCAACATTCGACCTTCCCAGTGTCCTCGAGACTCCTCCAGCAGATGAACCTCCACAGCGCCATCCGAACTCCACTGTCGGTCGACCCTCTGTTGGATTCCTTATGAAATCAGACCTCTCTGATGGACAGTCCTCAGACGAGCTTCTACATCAGGCAAATTTCAGACGGACTCCTCTAGCAATCAGACTCTTACCAAACTTCTCCAACAGAAAGTCTCCGTCCGAGCTTCTACAGCAGATGACTTTCGCCTGCAGCATCAGCACCCAAGGCATCTGACAACAGTGGACTCGTCAGCAACCTCGAAAACATCCGAGCTTCTCTTAGATTGTAGAGATAGAGAGCCATTCCGCTCCATCAGACATCCCAACTGAGCTTCAGCCGTCAGGCCCGAACTCTTTGGCAAGTCATGACAATGGCCACTACCCCACTCCACTCTCTGTAATAGATTCCATGTGGCCCCATCACTCTCTGGCAAGTCACGATAATGGACACTACTCCACTCTCCATAACAAACTCCATGTGGCCCTGAACGGCCCCCTGACGCCACTACTCTCCGTAACAAACTCCATGTGGCCCCGAACGGCCCACTACCAGGCAATTACAGACATCACTGTCAATCAGTTACGCTCTCCATCTATAAAAAGGGACCCCCAGATATGTTCTTCTCTAAGCTCTAAACTCTATCTCGAAACTTTGCTAAAATCTCATTCGAGTGCTCCATTTCTATTGAGGCAAAGTACTGACTTGAGTGTCGGAGAGTCTTGCCGGAGCACCCCCAACTCTGGTTTAGACTTTCCTTGCAGGTCCCGACGATGAATGCAATCTCCTCGACTCCAGCTTCTCCGATGTCGGCAAAATTTTGTACTAACAGAATTAGTGCTAGAGGAAGGGCGTGTGTCTTCGCAGTACCCTTGTTCTTAAAGGAGTACTCAACGGGATTATCTTTGATCATCTTCTTCGCCATTTTCTCCTTCTTCTCCTATCAGATCTCCACCTGATGCCTCCCCGAAAGGCATCCACCAGGCGATCCACGGCCTCCACGACCAGATCTCATTGAGACCCATAAGCTCCGGCCTCATCTCCAGTTTTCCAGGCTCCTCCTCCAGCAATGGCAGTCGGCATGGAGCAGTTCGACTTGCTAGTTCAGCAAGTCAGGGGCCTCACCGAAGTAGTGCAGGCCATGCAGTAGTAGCTGCAACAGCCACAGGCATCAGTGTGGCTGGAAAGAGCATCGTCGGAGTTTCAGAATCCGATGATCGGGCAGGCCACTTGGGCCAGTCACCCTGTCTTCCCCGGAAAGGGAAAGCAGAAGGCGGAGAGCCCTCCATCCGATCATGATTCCACCCCTAGAGGGTCCCTACCTCCGTTCCACCAGAAGACCCTCGAGACTCGCAGTCGAGAGGACCTCCTGGATCAAAGATTCCAGGAGATGAATCGATGGATCGAAGAGCTCCGTCATGCTCCCACTGCTTATGGTGAGGACATCTGTACTAACCCTCCTTTCTCTCAAATGATTATGCATGAACCAATCCCGCCAAACTTCAAGCTCCCTTAATTCGAAAGCTACGACAGGACCTCGGATCTGGTTGACCACCTGGAGGCCTTCCGGACAATGATGCTACTCCATGGTGCACCAGACGCCATCCTGTGCCGAGCTTTCCCATCCACCTTGAAAGAAGCAGTAAGAAATTGGTACTCGACACTGAAGTCGGGTACTATCTTCTCCTTTGATCAGATGAGCCACTAGTTCGTTGCTCATTTCATCAGCAGTCGGCATCCCTGGAGAGGTTCGGAGTCTCTTATCAACATCAAGTAAAGGAGGGAGAATCCATCCGAACTTACGTCAACCGTTTTAACACCGCCACATTGGAGGTCCGAAATCTGGACCAATCAGTTACAATGGCCATCCTAAAGAGCGTCTTCAAAAGAATGATCTTCTGTTCTCCCTGAAAAAGAAGTATCCCAGAGACTTCGCTGATTTGCTGGCTCGGGTCGAAAGATATACCCGAGCATAGGAAGCCTTCAAGATGAAAGATGAGGAGACCGCGAAGAAGCGGCAGGCGGGTGACTCCAGCAAGTCCGCAGCTGAAAAAGGATCGAGTGAAGCTCGGCCACATTCTCGAACTTCCTTCGGACACAAGCATGTCCGAACTCCCCCTGAGCTTGTAGGCAGAGGAGCCCGGACCGTAGGGTTCGACGGAGCTCTCCCCCAGGAAGATTCCATAGCTACGCCCCCCTCAATGCTCCAAAAGCTCAAGTACTGATGGAGGTCAGGGAGCAGCTGCCAAGGTCGAAAAAGATGCGCACACACCTCGAAAAGTGCAACCCTAACAAGTTCTGCCTCTATCATCGTGACCACGACCACAACACAGAGGAGTGTATTCATCTCCAAGATGAGATCGAGAAGCTCATCAGATGAGGTTGGCTCGACAGATTCATTCGACGTCGGCCTGAAAGTAAGGAAGATCAACCGAGGGCACTGCCACAATCAGAGCCGCCAAGGAGGGAGAAACAGTCTGAAGATCGACCTCCAATCGAGATCATCAACACCATCTCTGGAGGACCCCAATGGGGAGCAAACCTTCCACGACTATGGGATTCGAAAAATCTATGAATGTATTACCAATAACTTTGCTTTAAATAAAAGTTTCTTGTATATTCACATATCTTTTCTTTTAGCATAAGCTTGTAACGACAGGGAGTAGCTCCTTCAGACAATCGAAACTAAGCATGTCAGGAATAAGAGGAGGACCTCATCCCGACACAAACGAAGGTCCGATTATTTAGAGACCGGATGGGGGGAGAGGCCCTTGCAACGGCCCTTATGCACCTCCACAGCCATGTTAGGAATAGGAGGAGAACCTTGTCCTAACATGAGCAAAGTTGAAGGCTCGATTATTTAGAGATCGGATGGGGGGAGAGGCCCTTACAACGGTCCTTATGCACCCCCACAGCCATGTTAGGAACAGAAGGAGAACCTCATCCTAACATGAGCAAAGTCGAAGGCCCGATTATTTAGAGATCGGATGGGGGGAGAGGCCCTTGCAACGGCCCTTATGTGCCCCACAGCCATGTTAGGAATAGGAGGAGAACCTCGTCCTAACATGAGCAAAGTCGAAGGCCCAGTTATTTAGAGACCGGATGGGGGAGAGGCCCTTGCAATGGCCCTTATGCGCCCCCACAGCCATGTTAGGAACAGGAGGAGAACCTCATCCTAACATGAGCAAAGTCGAAGGCCCGATTATTTAGAGACCGGATGGGGGGAGAGGCCCTTGCAACAGCCCTTACGTGGCCCATAGTCCTGTTAGGAACAGGAGAAAAACCTCGTCCTAACATGAGCTGAAATTGACTGTGTCAGGAACAGGAGGAGAACCTCATCCTGACACAAACGAAGACCTGGTCATTCAAGATCGGATGATGGGAAAAGTCTCCTCAATGGCTCCTCTACACCCCTACAACCCCATTAAGAGCAGAGGAAAAATCCTCACTGAAAAACCCTCACTCGAACATAAAAAAAAGGAGGAAGAGAAAAAAGAAAAACGACGAGCTACGCCAGTGATAAGGAAAAAACAAACTACATCAAAGATACAAGGAACCTTGTCTCAACGAGGAAGGAGACTCTTGTCAAAAACCCTCAGTCTCTAAGAGGGAACCCAACACTAGCAGGAGAAAATTGACTTCCTCAAGGTAACGAAAAGTTCGGGCCCCAAGCTTGAGCATCGAGAGGAAGTGTCAAACTCGAGTGGCCTCGAAAAGACTTTGGTCATGAATAAAATGGGCAAATCAACATGGCGATGATCAGGAACCTTCAAACAACGTCGACATCGAACAAGACAAAAGATGTAAGAAGCTCGATAAACAACAACTCAAAGAAGAATAGATAAGATAATGAGAAAACTTCTTTTTCATTTCATTAGTAAAGTGTGCATTACAAAGCCTTTGAAGGCCAAAAAAGAAAAATGACAAGAAAGAAAAGAATACATGGAAGAACAAAAGGTAAAGAAGCTCTAAGGAAGCTCGGCTTCTTCTAACTTCAAACTCTCGATTCCAGTCATTTGTCAGGGATTGCTTAAGTTTTTGACTTCTTCTTTCAGTTCCTTTTTTCTTA
>NW_027332425.1:55796-102594 GCF_000442705.2 Elaeis guineensis
TTAATGCCAAAATATCTGGGGGGCGGCAGTGCACAGGATTCGAGGGGACGGTTTTGGCTGTGCCCATCTCTCTCTGTACTTCTTCATTCGAAATTCAAACTCAGAAGTAGGGGGACTAGTGTTGGGTATAAAATACCCACAGCCGAAGTCCTCAGCAGAATCTGCTCAAGTAGACTCCGCCCGGACTCCTACGGGAGCCGGACTCCGCCAACAATTTCAACCGCAAGTAGACTCCGCCCGGACTCCTACGGGAGCCGGGTTCCGTCCTCAACACCAGCTGCCGGTAAGCCTTGTCCGGACTCCTACGGGAGCCGGACCTCGCCTTTAACTTTAATTGCAGGAAGACTCCGCCCGGACTCCTACGGGAGCCGGGCTCCGTCCTCAACACCAGCTGCGGTAAGCCTTGTCCGGACTCCTACGGGAGCCGACTTCGCCTTTAACTTTAATTACAGGAAGACTCCGCCCGGACTCCTACGGGAGCTGGACTTCGTCCTCGACTCCAACGGCTGCAGATAGACTTCGTCCGGACTCCGATGGGAGCCGGACTCCGCCAACAATTTCAACTGCAAGTAGACTCCGCCCGGACTCCTACGAGAGCCGGGCTCCGTCGTCAACACCAGCTGCCGGTAAGCCTTGTCTGGACTCCTACGGGAGCCGGACCTCGCCTTTAACTTTAATTGCAGGAAGACTCCGCCCGGACTCCTACGGGAGCGGGCTCCGTCCTCAACACCAGCTGCCGGTAAGCCTTGTCCGGACTCCTACGGGAGCCGGACTTCGCCTTTAACTTTAATTGAAGGAAGACTCCGCCCGGACTCCTACGGGAGCCAGACTTCGTCCTCGACTCCAACGGCTGCAGATAGACTTCGTCCGGACTCCGACGGGAGCCGGACTCCGCCAACAATTTCAACCGCAAGTAGACTCCGCCTGGACTCCTACGGGAGCCGGGCTCCATCCTCAACACCAGCTACCGGTAAGCCTTGTCGGACTCCTACGGGAGCCGGACTTCGCCTTTAACTTTAATTGCAGGAAGACTCCGCCGGACTCCTATGGGAGTCGGACTTCGTCCTCGACCCCGATGGCTGCAGATAGACTTCGTCTGGACTCCTACGGGAGCCGGACTCCGCCAACAATTTCAACCGCAAGTAGACTCCGCCCGGACTCCTACGGGAGTCGGGCTCCATCCTCAACACCAGCTGCCGGTAAGCCTTGTCCGGACTCCTACGGGAGCCGGACCTCGCCTTTAACTTTAATTGCAGGAAGACTCCGCCCGGACTCCTACGGGAGCCGGGCTCCGTCCTCAACACCAGCTGCCGGTAAGCCTTGTCCGGACTCCTACGGGAGCCGGACCTCACCTTTAACTTTAATTGCAGGAAGACTCCGCCCGGACTCCTAGGGAGCCGGGCTCCGTCCTCAACACCAGCTGCCGGTAAGCCTTGTCCGGACTCCTACGGGAGCCGGACCTCGCCTTTAACTTTAATTGCAGGAAGACTCCGCCCGGACTCCTACGGGAGCCGGACTTCATCCTCGACTCCGACGGCTACAGATAGACTTCATCCGGACTCTTACGGGAGCCGGACTCCGCCAACAATTTCAACCGCAAGTAGACTCCGCCCGGACTCCTACGGGAGCCGGGCTCCGTCCTCAACACTAGCTGCCGGTAAGCCTTGTCCGGACTCCTACGGGAGCCGGACCTCGCCTTTAACTTTAATTGCAGGAAGACTCCGCCCGGACTCCAACGGGAGCCGGGCTCCGTCCTCAACACCAGCTGCCGGTAAGCCTTGTCCGGACTCCTACGGGAGCCGGACCTCGCCTTTAACTTTAATTGCAGGAAGACTCCGCCCGGACTCCTATGGGAGCCGACTTCATCCTCGACCCCGATGGCTGCAAGTAGACTCCGCCCGACTCCTACGGGAGCTGGACTTCATCCTCGACTCCAACGGCTGCAAGTAGACTTCGCCCAAACTCCCACGAATATCGGACCTCGCTACCGACTCCAACCGAACTTCGACCGACAAGTCTGGACCCCCTGGCAGGATACAGTAACAGACAACACTGCTCCACTCCCTGCGGCGGACTCTACGCAGCTCCATCACTCCCTGACAGGCCGCAGTAATGGTCATAGCACTACTCCACTCCCTACGACGGGTCTCGCGCAGCTCCACTACTCCCTGGCAGACCAAATAACGGCCACGATCCTGCTCCACTTCCTGCGATGGATACCGCACGATTCTCCCATCTGCTGGCGAATCGCGACAACAGACGCCGCCCCACTCCCCGTGACAGACTCCACGTGGCACACCCCGGTGATAGCCACGGGTCCACTCTACTACTCTTCGCAGCAAACTCCGCCTGACCCAGGGCAGCCCACTGCCAGACGGTTACAGACGTCGCTATCAGGCTACTGCCCCCTCCGCCTATAAAAGGGGGGGCTCCAGATACGTTAACTTATAAGCTCTCATCTTTTTTATCTAAAAACTCTGCTAAATTCTCCGTTCGAGCACTCCATTCTTGTTGAGGCAGAGAACTGACTTGAGCGTCGGAGGGTCTTGTCGGAGCAACCCCATCTCCGGTTTAGACTTCCTTTGCAGGTCCCGGCGGCGACCGCGACTTCCTCGACTCCAGCTTCTCCGACGCAAGCGGATTTTTGCACCAACAGAAATATACACCATACAAGCTTTATGTACACTAATCAAGCTTAAGCAAACTTAAATACAAATCACAAGCGCTAATATATGCTAATACATGAGTAAGCACACCATAAGTACACTTATTTATAAAAACTCGCATGAGTTAATAGCTCAAATGATAAAGTTTGGGACTTCTATGGAGGAATCTTGTGAAAAGGAGAATATGAAAGTGGAGAAAGAATTTTTTAATAGGAAAATGTAGTGGATGAGTATTGTAATGAATATGTGTTGAAATGTGATGGTGGGATGAATTTTTTAATGAAGAAAGGAAGGAGGAAGTCTGGTTTTGGTGGAAGAGAACAAAAGAAGATGGAAAGTCTTCTGGAGATGTGGAGTGAGTATAATATTTTAATGGAATGGGTGGATGAGGTGGTGTCTGGTGGAAGAAAAGAAGGGGGACTTCACATGGAGTTGTCCCTAATGAAAGGAGAAAATGAGAAAGTTTAAGGAAAACAAAAGGAAGTTTAGAAGAAAGAGATGAAACATTGTGGAGAAGATGAAGAGATGAAGAAGCTTAATAAAGATTGGAAGTTAGAAGACGAAGGAATGAAAGGGGAAAAGAGGATTAGAAGAAAAAAAAAAGGGAGAATGAAGAAGGACCCTATCATCAGAACCGAACCCCTCTCGATCTTACCTCCCTGTGCTCGGCCTCCTCCTAGAGTGGATGCCTTCCTCTTTATATATAGGCGAGGGAAGGAACTATGTGGACTTCAATCAGTTTGGAGTCTGATGGATTTGGTTTAGAATTCAGAGGCTTCTAGAAGTCGGAACTGAAGTCGAAACTTAATTAATTTTAAGTCCAATTTCCTGTAGCTTCTTCTCGTCGTATACAGTGTCAGGAATCTTCTTATAGATGAATAGCGATATTGTCAGGAATCTTTCTGTGACTTGCTTGTCGTTTCTGAATCCTAGTGTAGACCAAATTTTGAAGATGAATCATCTCTGAGAATTAATTTGGCTTCAAGAATAGTAGTAGTGGTTGTCTCTAGAAAATAGTAGTAATCATCTGATTATAGAAGTGGCTAGAAGAGCCACTGGATTGTACCTACAAAAAAAAATTTCTACCAAGAGTTTGGTAGAAGGGTTAGTAGAAAATATTTTTCATTTTTTTTTCATTCTTCGATGTCAAAGAGTAGGGCAAGATTGAAGGAGTCGCCAAATCTTTGGGTGGTCTTATTTTCTTCTTCACCTTGATGAGAGAGAATCATTTTATTCCAGAGATACTCTAGTTCATTCTTTATTTTTTCATGATAATTTTCTGGATTCAGCAGAATATCCCAACTTCGTTCTTTCTCTGGTACTACTATGGGTAAGTCTGTGGTAACCCATATCTTTCTATCTGTCCAATATTTTTCTGCTCGAAGACTCATGCTCTTGGCCATCCAATATGCTTCTTCGTATATTCTTTTGATTTTTTAGATTTTTTTTATATGGTTGATCTAATTGAAATCCGAACTGCTAACAAAAATTTCTTAATTCTTTTTTTTCAAGTAATTTTTATTTCTTTAACTGATTTCTAATCATTAAATCATTACATAATTCAGCTTCTACTAATTATACCTTTTGAGCTATTTTTTTCATATCTAATTGCTTGTAATTGATACTACCATCTCTTTCATTTTTTAATCTATTTCTAACCTTCTCAGCAAACAAAGGAGGTAACCTTGATATGAAATTTTCTTTCCAAAGCTCTTGATTTGGGTTGGGAAGTTGATAAAGTTTAGAAAAATATGTATCCTTGTACCATCTAAAATCAGACATAGTTTTGCACTTAAGATTGATCAATTGTTCTCTAGTTTTTTCATATATGTCTATATAGTCTCTTACAAAATGGTAAAGAATATTTAAAATTAGAGTAACTACCACATCAGAAGGGTTTCTTAAAGAAGGAGTTCCATCAGATTCTCTTTTGATAGCAATCATAATCTCATGCTTTTGATTAATAGTGAGATAATTATCCCACCAACCTCTTAATTATCCTGAGAAGCCAGATACTATCATAGTAACTATATTTGACTTAGAATTTTCTTGAACTCTACAAGCATTTGCATACATCATTATTAAATGACACATGGTAATGATTTGATATTTAGAGAATCCATCTAAGTTCCATTCCACTAGACTTCTTCCATCAAATTGTGAAGAGGTAATGTCAGAATTTTCTTCTAACTATAAATCTGCATAAGTTGGTCTAGGATAATAGTTTTTTATTCTAGGGGCCTGACTTAAGAGTTTGTAGTCATAAAGTCTGTTAACCTCTAGATTGTCTATGTCCTTTGTAATTCGATTAATTTCTTTCTCAGAATCTTCAAAAAATATCCTTCTTCATCTTGAGATATACATAATTCCTCAGAAGATTCAGTAGATAGATAATTTATCATGTCTTTAAAATTGAGGCTAGTCATTTTAGCACTAATTTGACTAATAAATTCATCAAAAAAAGTTGGTCCTAATTTAATCTTAGAAGAGTCTAACTCGTGAATATTAAACATAGGTAGAGCATTTCTCAAAGAAGAAGCTTTTTCTTCATTGCTGAATGGCATTTGAACCTTTTTTATCTTTAGATTTTCAGAAAATCTTCTAATGATTGTTCCTGCTTCTCTTCTTTCTAAAAGGATATTTTCAATTCTTTCAGTTTGTCTTCCTATAGTACTGAGAGCAAGATTGGTAAAATTTTGTAGTTCAATAATCTACCCAAGATATTCCACTTTAGAAGTTTCTTTAAGACCAATAACAAATAATTTTACAGGACTAGCATGAATTCCTCCATCAACTAGTATAGGTTCAAAAGGAGGATGTATTGAATCTATATCAGGACCTCTTTTAGTTTTTCACGATCTAGAAATAGTTTTGACCGTAGCAACTTGAAAACTAAATCTGATATCCTTAAAATAGTATTAAACCAATCAAAGAAGAAGATATGTCTTTCCTCAGTTTTCATTTGTTTAAACTAGAGGTCTTTAATAATGTTTCGCTCCTTCTTGTTAAAAGTATCGAAGAACTATTATTTTCTATCTCTATTTTTTTCATAATCAAAATTTTCTTTTAGTAATTCTTTATTTATCTGAAATTCATCAAAGTCAATTATATTGATTTTCGGTTTAGATCTTATCGGCTCATACATAGCATATGCAATATCTGAAGATCTTGATTAAACCTTTTTCTTTTCAGAAGTAGGTATATCAGATGTAGAAATTCTCCTATCTATTGTAATTCTTTTACTAGTAGAGAAGTATACTTCTACATTTCTGTCAGGGTTTTCTATGATTTTATTAGCTTCAAAGTTTTGAATTTCCTTGGATTCTATAACTTGATCTAGAGTCCATTTTTCTGACATATTTATTTCATCCTATTTTAATCTTTTAAGAGTTATATAATTATTTTTTGGATTGACCATAAACAAAGTAGTTAATCCCTTTGAAGTTGCCAGTTTTACCCCTAGACTAACAATAGTCATAGCTTTATAGTAGATTCTATAAGTAACAGATAGGTTTTCTGTTCCTAGTTTTATCTCATATCCTGAAGTAATCAGATTAAGAGTGAGACAATTAAGGATATTTGGATCTGTTAATGAAAAGAGAAGTTTGGGCCAATATTAAATAATACTGGTCCATTACTCAAATTAGCTTCTATGAGTCCCAATAGAGAATATTTAAAATCTAGATTTCGATAGTCTCTTAAACAGCCTAGTGCTGAAGTATTAAGATCCATTCGAGTTAATGGCTTGATAGAGACCTAAACAAATCCCATATGTAAATATTTATATCCAGAAGGTATTTGGTCTAAGTCTTCTCTTTTTAAAAGACGTACTATTTCTTGGTTGGAACTAATAGAGAAAGTTTTTTCTATAGTTTTAACAAAATATTTATTTCTAGAGAGAAAATATGTCTTATGATATATTTCACTAAAATTTACCTTAGATATTTTTCAATTACCTATACTATCCTCTAACTCCTTAAAACATACAGAAGATTTATTTTTTATTGACATGGTTCTAATGCAGATAGGTTTCTCACCCATTTCAGATTTAGGAAGTATGGCAAGAGATTTAAGAATACCAGCCATGAAGATAACACCAACAGACTATTTATGACTTACCACCCTAAATGCCTTCCCGACAATATGGGATTTATCGCGCTCGCTGTTCGGTCTACTCTCTATATGGCTAAAAATCGATAGATCTCCTCTCCGACATGAAAAATGGCTCTGATACCAGATTGATCCGGGCCAATGTGCGTATGTATGAAAGTAGCAGTGTATGTGTATGAGTGTAATAATTTTAAATCTTTTTCTCCTGAAGTGGATGCTACTTTTTTCTTCCTATCATTCAAAGAGAATTTATTGGATAATGCATTTATAATTTTTACTTCCATGGATATTTTTAAAAGATCTAGAAAAGATTCTTCTGATTCTGAATGAATTTAAATATAATATTTTTTTCTTTTATAAAGGCAGATATGCCTTCATTTGTAACTGTGAAGGATTTGATTTGAGTTAAAAAGGAATTTCCTAATATAACTCCTAATTTTAAGGACTTAACTAATAAGAAAGAGGTTTTGACACAAGTCTTCTTTACACAAATATGAACTTCAAAAATCTTATAATGTACACTCAAATTTTTTTCATTTGCTGTCTGAATTTTTTGAGTTGATTTTGCACAATATATAAGAAGAATTAGATCTTCTCTCGTATAGTTAACATCAGCTCCAGAGTCAATTAAAGCTTTATGTTTAAAGCTATAGTCCCCTTTTAGTTTGAAAAAGATTTCACAGTACTATTTTTGTTTTATATATCTGTTAATTGATCTTAAAAATCTTCAGATGTATTTTCTTTACTAGTTATTGAAGCTTTTAATTTTTTATTTATTCCAGATAGAGCTTTTTTTCAGTTGTTTCTTTAATAGGAATTTTCTTAATGGTTTTCAGCTCTTCTTTAAGTAGGGCTAATTCATTTTTTATAAGAACTTATTCTTTAATTAACTCATCTAAATTAAGTTTTTGAGCTTTCTATTTAATTTGCCTTAGTCTTTGAAAAACTTCATCCATGGTATAAAGATTTTCAATTTCTATAGAGGTTTTAGAGATTTTGGATTTTTAGATTTTGACTAAGGTAAAAAACTTCTCTAATTGATTCTGTCTATCTTCAAAATTTTTAAAGAAATCTATCATATCAGTTATAAATTATTCTTCATTAGATAACACTGAAATAGTTTTATCACTGGTATGATCATGGAGAGTTTCTTCACAACAAGAATATTCTTCAGAGTTATTGGTTTCAGATTCTGATTCTAGATCCAAGTTGTTGATCAAATCTTTTAATTTTTCTTTCATATCTTTCAGAGCTTTTTCTTCAAATATTTCTCTAATTTTTACTCTAGTATTTTTATCAGGTCAAGTCCTGATCAAATCAGGAATCGAACACCCTTAGTGATTAGGTCATCTCATAACCTAATCGGATCAAATCAAATTGAATCCAATTCAATAGACTTGATCCAAACCTCAATGCTCAATCAAATTGAGCTAATTAGCAATCTAATTACTAATCAATCCTTCTATAATTTATCAATAATTAGTAAATTAATTTATTATAACTTTTGCACAGGATTAATCATCAATCAAATTGACTGTTTTATCCTAGAATGATTCTTAATTATCGATCAGCTATATGATCAGTCAAAAACTTCTTTTGAGTGTGATCCGATAAGTTCAAATCTAAGTCGGTAGTATAGGAATAATCTTTCTATACCAATCAAAATGACCATTTAGCAATAATACCTGACATCCGAATAGGTTGAAAGATTGCAAAGCGTCATTCAAGAACCTATTGGCATATGGTTATCGTATAATTTATTTCTTTAAACTAAATACTCAAGGTGACCTAGAGTTTAACTATCAACCTTGACATGATCATCCACATTATATTTTAATTTTTAAAATTCATCACATAGATTATTTCGATCGAGATTTTACTAAATTAAAATATACTGATACATTAACTCCTTATTCGGAGGGGTCAATTCTATTTTGACTCACACATCGATTTCTTAAGTACTTGATAATGTCCAGAAATTTTTCATCACTAAATTAAAAATTTAGGTAGTCCGACATCAAAGCACAATGAGTTGCTTGCAAGTCACCATGATGATCTCAGATCGGAGGGATACTTATACCCATATCCATTGCGAGCTACTCTTGACAGTAGAGTGCTCAGTAGTTGATCACGTTTAGTGAGATATACTCCTATGTCTCACTTGCATGCCATGCCAGTGCCTCCACACTCCTTGGTTAAGAAGACAACCAACGTACATGGCACACAACGACTTATACTTTATATAGCTATCATCCTAATAATAGTATATCATTTGATGTGAACTTAAAGTTTAAGGACTAAACGATATATCCTCCTATATCGAATCAAATAATCCTAAAGATTTCATCACATAACAGAAGTTCAAAATAAGATGTACACAGTGATGAAAAAATCAAATAATATTTATTAATTTAATAATTCATATATAATTACAATAATAAGTACAACCATCATAAGTTGATGATTGATTTTAAGATATAATTTTCAACAACTCTCACTTGGACTAAAGTCAATCGGTACAGTATGGATACCCATCTTTGATTTATAATCTTTGAACTTCTTGACACTGAGGGCTTTAGTAAATAGGTCGGTCAGGTTCTCTTTTCCATCGATCTTCTGAAGCTCGACGAAAAGAAGAATCCATGATTTTTTGGACCAAGTGGTAGTGGCATGAATGTGCTTGGTCTACTGATGTGATTTCGATTCCTTCGCTTGAGCAATGGTGCCAGTGCTATCGCAGTATAACAAGACAGAGCCATCAAGAGAGGGTACTACTCTGAGCTTGTTGATGAATTTTCATAACCACACAGCTTCCTTCGCAGCATCAGATGTCATGATATATTTCATCTCGTAAGTAGAGTTGGCCACAGTGTGCTGCTTGAAACTCTTCCAGCAGATTGCTCCATCATTTAGGATATAAATATATCCAACATGCTTTTACTGTTGTCATGATCGATTGAAAACTAAAGTCTGTAAACTCCATAAGTTTTAAGTCAGATTCTCCATATATAAGCCACTGGTCCTTAGTATTTAAGGTCTTTACAACCTTCCAGTAGTTCTCACCTGGATCGGACTAGTATCTTCTCACTATCTCTAGTGAGAATGCCATGTCTGATTGCGTACATGTCATGGCATACATAATAGATCCCACTATCAAAGCATATGAAATTCTACTCATACACTCTCTTTATTGGGGA
Organism: Elaeis guineensis; assembly: GCF_000442705.2. NCBI lineage: Eukaryota > Viridiplantae > Streptophyta > Magnoliopsida > Arecales > Arecaceae > Elaeis > Elaeis guineensis. The sequence continues at coordinate 65,770 of NW_027332425.1, forward strand.
GTTGTCAGACAATCACTCTTCGAGAGAAAAATTTTTTGACCTATCGAAAGATAGCTTTTCTTGGAATTCTCTATGATGAACTTTTTCAGCACAGTATCAATGTACATCGACTGGGACAATCCAACTGTTGGTGCAGAATTCCACCGACGTTGGAGAAGCTAGAGTCGAGGAGATCATGTCCGCCGTCGGGACCTGCAAGGAAAGTCTAAACCAGAGTTAGGGTGCTCTGGCAAGATCCTCCAATGCTTAAGTCAGTACTCTGCCTCAACAGAAATGGAGTACTTGAATGAGATTTTAGCAGAGTTTTGAGATAGAGTTTAGATCTTAGAGAAGAACGTATCTGGGGGTCTCTTTTTATAGACGAGAGCGTAACTGATTGACAGCGACGTCTGTAACTGCCTGGTAGTGGGCCGTTCGGGGCCACACGGAGTTGGTTACGGAGAGTAGTGGCATCAGGGGGCCGTTCAGGGCCATGTAGAGTTTGTTATGGAGAGTGGAGTGGTGTCCGTTGTCATGACTTGCCAGAGAGTGGTGGGGCCACATGAATCTGTTACAGAGAGTGGAGGGGGTAGTGGCCATTGTCGTGACTTGCTAAAGAGTTCAGGCCTGACGGTTGAAGCTCGGCCTAACAGAGAGCGGAATAGCTCTCTATCTCTGCAATCTAAGAGAAGCTCGGATGTTTTCGAGGTTGCTGACGAGTCCACTGTTGTCGGGTGCCTTGGGTGCTGATGCTGCAGGCGAAAGTCATCTGCTGTAGAAGCTCGAATGAGGACTTTCTGTTGGAGAAGTCCAATAAGAGTCTGATTGCTAGAGGAGTCCGTCTGGAATTTATCTGATGTAGAAGATCGTCTGAGGACTGTCCGTCAGAGAGGTTCGATTTCATGAGGAATCCGACAGAGGGTCGACCAACAGTGGAGTTCGGATGGTGCTATGGAGGTTCGTTGTTGGAAGAGTCTCGAGGACACTGGGGAAGGTCGAACGTTGGAGGAGTCCAGGATTCAATTCTGTTGTAGAAGTTCGAATGGAGTCCAACTCTTATAGGAGTCTGAAAGGAGGCCGTTTATTATAGAAGCTCAGACGAAGACTGGTTGCCATGGAAGCACGGATGGAGATTTCTTATTGTAGAAGCTCGGAGTAGAGACCGACTGGTGGAGCCTATCCCGTTGTAGATGTTCGTCTGTGATCCATCCACTGTAGAAGTTCGGCTAAGATCCGACTCTTGTAGGAGCTCGGGTGAAATCCGGAAGGCGTTCGACCACCGTAGAAACTTGATGGAGTCTGGTCACTGTAGAAGTCCTATCGCTGGAGAAGCTCGGACATTGACGAAGTCTGGAAGAAGTTCGGAGAATAGTCGATCACTATAGAAAATTGGTTGATAGTGAAGCTCAAAAAGCGTTTGGAGCAGCCCGGTAGATGAATGGAGGAGCTTATTATCGGAGAAGTCCGGACGGTATTATGGAAGCTCAGATGGTCGGGGGAGTTCAGAAAGACGCCACACAAGGTCGAAAGCCAGAAGAGCCCCGGAAGGGTCGGCCTTTTACGAACTTCGACTGGGTTATTTTATACCCAACACCAGTCCCCCTACTTTCGAGTTCAGATTCCGAATGAAGTATAGAGAATTTTTACAATCGAAGTTGCCTCCCTCGATTTTCATACTCGATTGTTTCCAGATATTTTGGCATTTGGCATGCTAGCGCTGGAGCCTTTTCAAATTGAGGCGATCCGAATAGATTTTTTCAGGATTTTCATTGGAGCGTTGCTCTAGGTACGGTGCAATAATGGTTCTGTCAGTTGTCAGCCGCTTTCAACTGCTGCCATGATGGGTGGGACACATGGCGGTTGTAGATCAGCCAGAGGAAATCTGCGATCATTATTCAGCCGGACCTCGTTGCCTATTTAAACCGCCTCCCTCCTTCAGGGGTCTCACTTTCCTGAGAGTTTCTTCAGTCCTTCCTTCTTCCTGAGAGTTTCGTTCTTCCCCAGCATCCTTCTCGGCCTTAGGTGTTCTTCGAGTCGTCCCCATCTCTGCATCTCTGCATCCTTCGGACCAGCCTAGGTTAGCTCCAGAACTCCCCCCTTTTTTCTTTTTCTTGCTATTTTTCTTTCATTTTTCCTTCTTTACATTCTGCCTATTCGATTTTCCATGAGTGTCCTGTTTCTTATTTTTTTCAATTTTTTTGAGATTTTTAGGGTTTTCACTTGATTCAAAATGTCCTCCAACACTTCCTCCTCTAGCAGTTCTAGGAGTTCGTCCTTCCAGCCCCCAAAATCTTAGTTCTGTAGATGAACCTCGTCCGATCTTTGTACGAGACACTATCCCCAGCTCTCTGACTCCGAAGGAACTCTCACTGATTAGATTTAGTATGGGGTTCCTCCGGAGTACGAGCTAGAGCTTCTTGGGCCAACTGGCTAGGCTAGCGCCCCTCCCTCCGGCTGCTTCTATTTATACCAAGAAGTTTCCGCGTCGGACTTCAACTTCGCTTCCACCTTTTGTTATTGCTCTTTTTCGCTTCTTAAACATTTCTTTAGTTTCTGTAGCACCGAACTCCTTTAGATTTCTGATAGGATTTCTTTCCCTCTATAATTTAGCTAAAGTTCGGCCAACCTTTTCTTTGTTTAAAAATTTTTATACCTTCAAGCATCAACCCTCAGCAAAGGACTGGTGGTACTTCTTCCCTCAATTCGGTAGAAAGGGGTTGCTGAAAGGTGTCCCCTCTTCTATCCACAACTGGAAGAAGAGGTACTTCTACGTCCGATGCCCGACCTTGGAGCTGGGGTTGCCCCCCTGGGGCTCCATGAGGGATTCCATCTGTCGGGCTTCTAGCCTGGGACAGGATGACCTTGAAGCCTGCAATAAACTCGAGGCTTATCCAGCTCCTCTTCTCTCCAACCTCCTGAAGGAACAACTCTTGTTTAACATCGGCCTAAGCCCTCTCAACCCTGCTAGTATTGTTATATATATATATATATATATATATATATATATATATATATATATATATATATATTTTGTCATTCGCTGCTTCTCCTTTCTTCTTGTTCTTTTGTTAAGCTATGTCGATCCTCATTCACTATAGATATGATACCGACACAGCTCGAATGCTAGCCCAGGGTCCCAAGACCCACAAAAGGAAAGGCACAGCATCCTCAGGGGCGGTGAAGAGGGCAAGGGCAGAAGAGACCAGCTCGATCGTGCCTACCCAGGCGGCCATTACCTTCGACTCTCCCTCCGACGTCGAGCTCGCAGTCCCCCAGGCCTCTTCAAGGAGCCCCCCGACCGAGGTTCCCGCTCCAGAGGCTCGGTCCGAAGAGGCACCGGGGGTCGAACAGAGAAGGAGAAAGAAGACATTAGCCCGCAAGAGCTGCAGCAGCAGGACTGCCATCGAGGGGCTGATGGCTCTGAAGAAGATCCAGAGGAAAATCCCTTCAACAATAGGAATCTAATAAAGAGATTGGTTGATGGGTGCATCCTACCCGAGGTCATCCACAGGATCGTTCACACCGATCCTGAGCAGCGGGTCTGGGACTCTCTGGGATCCTTTCTCGAGGTAGGTCAATTTAATCCTTTCTTCTTCTCTCCTCTTTACTTTGCTTATTCCTCAGCTTTTATATTGACTCCCTAGTCGCTCTTGCAGATTGGACACTAGCTCATCGCCAACATCGAGGTGATGAACAATGCTAGGAAGGAGGCCGCCCCGATGGAGGAAGGTCGCCTGGCCAAGGCCATCCGCCTCAAGGAGAAGATCGCCGAAGTCACGAGTCTCCAAGAGGCACTGTAGAAGTAGGGGCAGACCTCGACAGATTTGAGGGCCATTTTGGAGGAGGAGAGAAAGAAATCAGAGGCCGAGGTCTCCGAGTTGAAGGCACAGATCCCGACCTTGGTCTTGGAGACAATGGTCCAGGCAGTGGAGGAGCTCAAAACCTCTCCGAGATGAGGGATCTGAAGGTCGAGTTTGGCCAGGCCGCCTTCAACAAGGGCTTTGAGCTCTGCCAAGAGAAGGTGGTCGAAAAGTTTTTTGAGCTGGACCTTGACTTCCTGGATGAGGCATCCGATGATGAAGCCGGGCCTTCTGAAGCTGCTACTGTCGGTCTTCCTCCAGCGAGACTTTCTCGACTGCCACAACTGCCGCGATCGACCTTCCGGGGCACCGAGCTCCCCCACTTCTACCCCGAAGGTCCAAAACCTCTAATTTTGTATTTTTTTTTGCTGTAATTTTTTCTCATTCTCTTGTACATAAGAACTATTTAATCAATGAAATTGGATTCTTCTTTACAGAGAGCTCCTTTGTCTTACTCTGCATTCTTTTTCTTCTCTTTTATTTTCTTGCACTAATTTGTGTTGTGGCGCTCTTGTCTTCCAACGACAGTGCCCTACCGAAGCTCTTCCCCTACCATAGGGGATTCTTCTAAAGTCGATGATCCGAGACCTCAGAAGGAAAGTTCGTCACTTGACGAAGAAATCAAAGAAGCTGGATGACGAACTTCACCGACTGAGGAAGAGCCATTCGAAAGTCACTACGGAGGCTACTCGCTTTCGGACCTCCACAAAAAGGGTTTCATGGACTACACCCGGAGGAAGAATGACTTCGTGACGGAGCTTGAGGAACTCTGAAAATATGCCAGCGATCGATCTTGGACTCAGGCTTCCAAGATCAGCTCCCTTGAAGTTGAGTGGCGGCGCATGGGAGAAGATTGGCCAGTTGGAAGGGAACTCATCCTGGCTCACAACTCAGACCGACCACGATCAAGACTGGTCGAAAAAATTCTTCGACCTTCAGAAGCAGCAGCAGGATGCCGAGGCGAACTACAACACCTACCGAGTCGGCTGGTGCGGCAAGTAGATGACTATCGAAGGAAGCTCAAGACGGCGACCGATGAGGTTATCCGCCTTCAGAGGCAGTTGTCTGAGAGAGTCCAGGCCGTCTCTGCACAAGGCTCTGACGAGCTCCGCTCCTTGAGGGGGACCATGAAAGAACTGTCCGTGGCCCTTGGACAGGAGAAGGTCGAACTGCAGCAGCTGAAGATTCAGCTGGCCTATGAGCAGTAGGCGGTCAAGGATGCCGAGGTGGAGTCTGAGGTTCTGAGGAAGAGGCTTCAGGAGTCAGAGGGCGAAAGTCGATGGTTCCACCAAATATACCGGGAGATGCTTTTAAGAAAAAAGGAACTGAAAGAAGAAGTCAAAAACTTAAAGCAATCCCTGACAATGACTGGAATCGAGAGTTTGAAGTTAGAAGAAGCCGAGCTTCCTTAGAGCTTCTTTTACCTTTTGTTCTTCCATGTATTCTTTTCTTTTCTTGTCATTTTTCTTTTTTGGCCTTCAAAGGCTTTGTAATGCACACTTTACTAATGAAATGAAAAAGAAGTTTCTCATTATCTTATCTATTCTTGCTTTGAGTTGTTGTTTATCGAGCTTCTTACATCTTTTGTCTTGTTCGATGTCGACATTGTTTGAAGGTTCCTGATCGTCGCCATGTTGATTTGCCCATTTTATTCATGACCAAAGTCTTTTGAGGCCACTCGAGTTTGACACTTCCTCTCGATGCTCGAGCTTGGGGGCCCGAACTTCTCGTTACCTTGAGGAAGTCGATTTTCTCCTGCTAGTGTTGGGTTCCCTCTTAGAGACTGAGGGATTTTGACAAGAGTCTCCTTCCTCGTTGAGACAAGGTTCCTTGTATCTTTGATGTAGTTTGTTTTTTTCTTATCACTGGCGTAGCTCGTCGTTTTTCTTTTTTCTCTTCCTCCTTTTTTTTATGTTCGAGTGAGGGTTTTTCAGTGAGGATTTTTCTCTGCTCTTAATGGGGTTGTAGGGGTGTAGAGGAGCCATTGAGGAAACTTTTCCCATCATCCGATCTTGAATGACCAGGTCTTCGTTTGTGTCAGGATGAGGTTCTCCTCCTGTTCCTGACACAGTCAATTTCAGCTCATGTTAGGACGAGGTTTTTCTCCTGTTCCTAACAGGACTGTGGGGCCACGTAAGGGCCATTGCAAGGGCCTCTCCCCCCATCCGGTCTCTAAATAATCGGGCCTTCGACTTTGCTCATGTTAGGAAGAGGTTCTCCTCCTGTTCCTAACATAGCTGTGGGGCGCATAAGGGCCATTGCAAGGGCCTCTCCCTCCATCCGGTCTCTAAATAACTGGGCCTTCGACTTTGCTCATGTTAGGACGAGGTTCTCCTCCTATTCCTAACATGGCTGTGGGGGCACATAAGGGCTGTTGCAAGGGCCTCTCCCCCCATCCGATCTCTAAATAATCGGGCCTTTGACTTTGCTCATGTTAGGATGAGGTTCTCCTTCTGTTCCTAACATGGCTGTGGGGGCGCATAAGGACCGTTGTAAGGGCCTCTCCCCCCATCCGATCTCTAAATAATCGAGCCTTCAACTTTGCTCATGTTAGGATAAGGTTCTCCTCCTATTCCTAACATGGCTGTGGAGGTGCATAAGGGCCGTTGCAAGGGCCTCTCCCCCATCCGATCTCTAAATAATCGGACCTTCGTTTGTGTCGGGATGAGGTCCTCCTCTTATTCCTGACACGCTTAGTTTCGATTGTCTGAAGGAGCTACTCCCTGTCGTTACAAGCTTATGCCAAAAGAAAAGATATGTGAATATAAAAGAAACTTTTATTTAAAGCAAAGTTATTGGTAATACATTATAGATTTTTGAATCCCATAGTCGCGGAAGGTTTGCTCCCCATTGGGGTCCTCCAGAGATGGTGTTGATGATCCCGATTGGAGGTCGATCTTCAGACTGTTTCTCCCTCCTTGGCGGCTCTGATTGTGGCAGTGCCCTCAGTTGATCTTTCCTACTTTCAGGCCGACGTCGAATGAATCTGTCGAGCCAACCTCATCTGATGAGCTTCTCGATCTCATCTTGGAGCTGAATACACTCCTCTGTGTTGTGGCCGTGGTCACGATGATAGAGGCAGAACTTGTTAGGGTTGCACTTTTCAGGGTGTGTGCGCATCTTTTTCGACCTTGGCAGCTGCTCCCTGACCTCCATCAGTACTTGAGCTTTTGGAGCATTGAAGGGGGCGTAGCTATGGAATCTTCCTGGGGGAGAGCTCTGTCGAACCCTACGGTCCGGGCTCCTCTGCCTACAAGCTCAGGGGGGAGTTCGGACACGCTTGTGTCCGAAGGAAGTTTGAGAATGTGGCCGAGCTTCACTCGGTCCTTTCTCAGCTGCGGACTTGCTGGAGTCACCCGCCTGCCGCTTCTTCGTGGTCTCCTCATCTTTCATCTTGAAGGCTTCCTATGCTCGGGTATATCTTTCGGCCCGAGCCAGCAAATCAGCGAAGTCTCTGGGATACTTCTTTTTCAGGGAGAACAGAAGATCATTCTTTTGAAGATCGCTCTTCAGGACGGCCATTGTAACTGATTGGTCCAGATTTCGGACCTCCAATGTGGCGGTGTTAAAACGATTGACTTAAGTACGGATGGATTCTCCCTCCTTTTACTTGATGTTGATGAGAGACTCCGAACCTCTCCAGGGATGCCGACTGCTGATGAAATGAGCAACGAACTAGTGGCTCATCTGATCAAAGGAGAAGATAGTACCCGACTTCAGTGTCGAGTACCAATTTCTTACTGCTCCTTTCAAGGTGGATGGGAAAGCTCGGCACAGGATGGCGTCTGGTGTGCCATGGAGTAGCATCATTGTCCGGAAGGCCTCCAGGTGGTCAACCAGATCTGAGGTCCTGTCGTAGCTTTCGAATTGGGGAGCTTGAAGTTTGGCAGGATTGGTTCATGCATAATCATTTGAGAGAAAGGAGGGTCAGTACAGATGTCCTCACCATAAGCAGTGGGAGCATGACGGAGCTCTTCGATCCATCGATTCATCTCCTGGAATCTTTGATCCAGGAGGTCCTCTCGACTGCGAGTTCGAGGGTCTTCTGGTGGAACGGAGGTAGGGACCCTCTAGGGGTAGAATCATGATCGGACGGAGGGCTCTCCGCCTTCTGCTTTCCCTTTTCGGGGAAGACAGGGTGACTGGCCCAAGTGGCCTGCCCGATCGTCGGATTCTGGAACTCCGACGATGCTCTTTCCAGCCGCACTGATGCCTGCGGCTGTTGCAGCTACTACTGCATGGCCTGCACTACTTCGGTGAGGCCCCTGACTTGCTGAACTAGCAAGTCGAACTGCTCCATGCGGACTGCCATTGCTGGAGGAGGAGCTTGGAAAACTGGAGATGAGGCCGGAGCTTATGGGTCTCACTGAGATCTGGTCGTGGAGGCCGTGGATCGCCTGGTGGATGCCTTTCGGGGAGGCATCAGGTGGAGATCTGATAGGAGAAGAAGGAAAAAATGGCGAAGAAGATGATCAAAGATAATCCCGTTGAGTACTCCTTTAAGAACAAGGGTACTGCGAAGACACACGCCCTTCCTCTAGCACTAATTCTGTTAGTACAAAATTTTGCCGACATCGGAGAAGCTGGAGTCGAGGAGATTGCATTCGTCGTCGGGACCTGCAAGAAAAGTCTAAACCAGAGTTGGGGGTGCTCCGGCAAGACTCTCCGACACTCAAGTCAGTACTTTGCCTCAATAGAAATGGAGCACTCGAATGAGATTTTAGCAAAGTTTCGTGATAGAGTTTAGAGCTTAGAGAAGAACATATCTGGGGATCCCTTTTTATAGATGGAGAGCGTAACTGATTGACAGTGACGTCTGTAATTGCCTGGTAGTGGGCCGTTCGGGGCCACATGGAGTTTGTTACGGAGAGTAGTGGCGTCAGGGGGCCGTTCAGGGCCACATGGAGTTTGTTATGGAGAGTGGAGTGGTGTCCATTGTCGTGACTTGCCAGAGAGTGATGGGGCCACATGGAATCTATTACAGAGAGTGGAGTGGGGTAGTGGCCATTTTCATGACTTGCCAAAGAGTTCGGGCCTGACGGCTGAAGCTCAGTTGGGATGTCTGATGGAGCGGAATGGCTCTCTATCTCTACAATCTAAGAGAAGCTCGGATATTTTCGAGGTTGCTGACGAGTCCACTGTTGTCAGATGCCTTGGGTGCTGATGCTGCAGGCGAAAGTCATTTGCTGTAGAAGCTCGGACGGAGACTTTCTGTTGGAGAAGTTTGGTAAGAGTCTGATTGCTAGAGGAGTCCGTCTGGAGTTTGCCTAATGTAGAAGCTCGTCTGAGGACTGTCCGTCAGAGAGGTCTGATTTCATGAGGAATCCAACAGAGGGTCGACCGATAGTGGAGTTCGGATGGTGCTGCAGAGGTTCATCTGTTGGAGGAGTCTCGAGGACACTGGGAAGGTCGAACGTTGGTGGAGTCTGGGATTCAATTCTATTATAGAAGTTCGGATGGAGTCCAACTCTTGTAGGAGTCTGAAAGGAGGCCGCTTATTGTAGAAGCTTGGATGAAGATTAGTTGCCATGGAAGCCCGAATGGAGATTTCTTATTGTAGAAACTTGGAGTAGAGACCCGGCTGGTGGAGCCTGTCCCGTTGTAGAAGTTCGTCTGTGATCCATCCACTATAGAAGTTCGGCTAGGATCTGGCTCTTGTAGGAGCTCAGGTGAAATCTGGAAGGTGGTCGACCACCGTAGAAACTTGGATGGACTCTGATCACTGTAGAAGTCCTACCGCTGAGAAGCTTAGACATTGACGAAGTCTGAAGAAGTTCGGAGAATAGTCGATCACTGTAGAAAATCAGCTAATAGTGAAGCTCAGAAAGTGTTTGGAGCAGCCCGGTAGATGAATGGAGGAGCTCATTATCGAAGAAGTCCGGACGGTATTATGGAAGCTCGGATGGTCGGGGGAGTTCAGAAAGATGCCACACAAGGTCGGAAATCAGAAGAGCCCCAGAAGGATCGACCTTTTACGAACTTCGACTGGGGTTATTTTATACCCAACACCAACCAACCTTTTAGATCTATCTTTATAGATCTTTATCCCAAGGATAAAGGATGCTTCTCCCAAGTCCTTCATGAAAAACTATGATGACAATCAAACTTTTAATCCCTATAATGCAGAGATATCATCTCTGATTAAAAGAATATCATCCACATACAAAACAAGAAATACTATCATAGAGTTATTAACCTACTTGTATATGCAGGGTTCCTCTTCATTTTTATGAAGCAATATATTCTGATCATTTTATCAAAATGCATGTTCCAACTCCGAGATGCCTGCTTAAGTCCATAAATGGATCTCTGAAGCTTGCACACCTTAGACTCATCTGTGGATATGGAACCTTCAGATTGTATTATATACACCTTTTCTTCTAGCTCTCCATTTAAGAAGGCTATTTTTACATCCATTTGTCGGATTTTATAATCCAGATGTGCTGCTATCGCAAGTATAATCCGAATGAACTTAAGCATTGCCATAGGCGTAAATGTCTCGTCATAATCAATACCATAATACTGACGATAACCTTTGACATCCAAATGAACTTTATAGGTCTCTACCTTCTCGCCTGCACCCCTCTTCCTTTTGAAGATCCACTTACACTTAATAAATTTTTCCCTTCAGGTGAATCAACCAATATCCATACATTATTGACCTTCATGGACTCCATTTTGAATTTCATGGCTTGCAGCCACTTATTAGAGTCAACCCTTTGCATCCTATCCATAGAGGTGATTGGATTCTCATTATTCTCATCGAGTTCAATTGGATCACCATCTCGAACCAAAAAACTGTAGTATCTATTCGGTTGATGCAGTACTCTACTGGATCTTCTTAAAGATATTTCTATAACAGATTTTGTATTTGATCTAATCAAGTCCGACTCTATGAGTTTACAAGATTGTGTCAGTTCTTCTACCGATCAAACTTCATCAAGTTCAATCTTTGAAGCATTAGTTCCTTCTTCAAGAAACTCTTTTTCTAGAAAGACTGTCCTATTGCTGATGAACGCCTTCTATTCATCAGCATGGTAGAAGTAATACCCCTTGGCCTCTTTTGGGTATCCAATAAATAGACACTTGTCAGACCTAGGTCTAAGTTTGTTAATTTTCAAATATTTGACATAAGCCAGACATCCCTAAATCCTAAGGTGAGAGAGTGCTGGCTTATGCCCTATCCACATCTCATGTGGTGTTTTACTTATGGACTTACTCAAAACTTTATTTAAAATATAACAAGTCGAATCGAGTGTATATCTCCAAAAAGAGATCGACAGACTTGCAAAGCCCATCATGGACTGAACCATGTCTAACAGGATTCGATTCCTCCCTTTCGATACACCATTATACTATGATATTTTAAGAGGGGTCTATTGCAAGAGAACCTCATTTTCTTTTAAGTATGTCAGAAACTCACTAGAGAGGTATTCACTGTTAGATGTGTGTCCTAGAAGCCAATCATGACTGACACATACCTTTCTCTAAGGCATATTATGCACTTAATGGGCAATCTTTATAACCAATCATATAATATGTGTCTATGATTTGTCCTAAAAATTAACAAAGATAATTTTGTATATTCTCAAGATGTTGAGAATTTGAGACATACATCATTAGTGGTTAATTTTTAAATATTTTTGATCAAAGGATTGTCATAGAGGACAGTGATCAAACCATTCAAGATCGATGGATGGATGACCTCCTTTTAGGGCAAATGAGTCTTGAGTCTGCGATGTAGAGACACTAGAGTGAAAGTACAGATGGTTGTTAGAGAATAACTTGCATTGAGCATAACCAACATGAGAAATCACTTGAATGTCTACTCACTCATCAGTGGTCTTCTCGATGCTGCAGTGGTGTAACTGGTCCTTTGACCTACAGTGTGTTGGTTATTCACAGTGAGACTACATAGTTTGACTGTATGTTCTCTTGGTCTCTAGCCATTCGGATCTTTACTGTGTATATTGACTATTGTAGATTCAAGTTTGCTGTTTGGAGTAGGATGCACCTAGATGGAATCTATCGACCTTGGTAGAAAAGAAAAAATTCTATATGATTTGTAAGATAGAGTTCAAAAATCTTTGGTTAGAATAAGTATGAATACTGAAAAAGAGTTTCCACAGAATTCACAGATGAACTCAAATTGAGCCAATCTAGTATAGGACTGACGATGGGATATGATGAGCTCTATATGACTTTCGTCAAGTCAGGACTCATAATAGAGGAATTGTATCACATGATAACTACACCTAAGGATTCATCTTTTCTATTATATTGGGTTGCCACTATATGCTGCTATGCATCACTGATGGATCATGAGAACTCACTAAGATCATTTCGAATCAATGACCTTTGTTGAGGTGAGTTGGAATCGTTTCAATCCATTGAAAAGAGTTTCGATGATACTGTGATGGAGATCACAGTACGTCTCACTACCAGACAGAATAGAACCTGAGGGATCACACATAAAAGAAGCATGACCTGATCAATGGCTTAGATCATATTTAAATTATCAATCAGATTGATAGTTTAAATTTTAGAAACTGCTAATTTGTAATCGTTACAGTTTTGGTAGCTACTAATTATTATTGTAGGGACTTAATTATAAATATAATATTTTTTTTTAGATTGATTAAATTATAGATTAAATCTTAATTAATTTAAATTAAATCTAATTTAATTAAACTTAATTTAATTTAATATTAATTGGATTCAATTATTCAAATCAGATTTGGATTTCAAGCTTGATTGGATCAAGCTTGATAGTCTTTCGAATTCGACTCGATTTGAACCCGATTAAGACCCAACTTGAACCAAAAGAATCATAACTCAGAGAGCTCAGATTTTTTGAGACTCTCTCCAGAAGGGGAGAGCATGCATAAAAATGCTAAAAGAATAATGCCCCACAAGATAATCGCATATGGGATGCGATAGGGTGTTTATTGAAATTTATGTTCCAGACTCATATAATTGATATTATGATTAATAAAATAAGATATTTTTATTTCATTATATGCTGCATCTTATTTATTTTAAGATTATAATGAACCCCATAGGTTTGGACAATGATTTTAGGACCATGATGAGATCACTCCAGTGAGACCTAATTCCTTGATAGCCCTAACCTAAAATATTTCTAATTGTTAGTATATTGAGTTAGAGATCAATGATACCAAAAAGACTGGCATGTCCTATGTATACTCAGAAATGAGGATAGTTGATCTCACAACCACTTGTATGGTGACACTAATACAAGGATATGGATGCTCATTAAAGAATGAGTTTACTGAATTGACCTGTGAGAGAATATCAGATGGAGTCTTATTTATATGTCAACTAATATTTCTCTAGTGGGAGTTGTGTATGTGATCTTTAGACTGGAGGTCACCATGATACCTTGTGTACATGGATCTATATTTTGGTTCACTACCTAACTTAGTTCTTTAATCCTTGTATGGGGTGTTCTAGATATGGTGAAGTGTGCATAGAGGTTGTGAGTGACTAATAAGGGATCAGTCACTCCTAATAAGAGGAGCGAACATCCTATGTGATCTTATAGGATGGTGATTCTGAAAGTATTTGACAAAAGCAGGATGATAATTAAAAAACATTTCTAATATATTGTCAACTAAATTATCACCTTCTGATCAAGATACATAATGATAAGTGATTAGGTTTGATATATTTTTATGTCCATAGCTCATTTGAGATATTTTTGACTGAAGGATTAAATTACACGGGAACTTACCACTGAAGGATATTTTAGTAAATTTTTATCAAAATTTTAAATCTTTTGGATAGTCATGACATATTGATAGATGTCAATCTTGACTTGTGGATTCATCAAAATTAAAAGAGTTTAATTTTTGAGTCAATTTGGAAGAGTCCAAGTTGATTGGGACTCTTCGGGTGATTTAATCTCATCGGATTAGGGTTACGTCGAAAGTCTTGATCCACTGCTGGTTAGATTTAGAACCCAATGGATCACACACTTTGAAATTTGATCTTGATCTAATTTAAGTAGAATTTAATATAAATTCTATGGGTTAATTTGATAAGCTAACACATTGTATTAACCCAAGTTCCTTAATTAGTTTGGTTCAAAGTGTTTGAGCTAACCTAGACCAGTTGCCTTTTGACCTAATGGGATTGGGTCAATTTGGATTGGATCCTTATCCAACTTGAACCAGCTTTAAGTGGAGAAGAACTCCTCTACACTCACTAAAACCCACATATAAAATAAATGCCACCCCCATTATTTTTGGCATGTGAAAGGAAGAGTCCTTCTTAAAGAAGGCTCTTAATTTTTACGCATTGTCATAATTTTCCAACCAAATCTCCTATATTTTGACACCAAAATTTGTTAAATTTTTTATGGCACATAGAGAAGGAATATTTCTTCTACTAAAAGTATCTAAAATGCCAAAAATTCACTCAGTAAATTTATTTGGCATGTGGGAAGTCGGAGCACCAAAGGTTAGCACCCTTCATCCCATGTGACATCCCTTGGTCCCCTATTTATAAGGGATGCCCCACATGGTTTCCTACTAATATTTTTTTCTAAAATCATAGAGATGAGATGTGGTAAATATAAAAAAAAAATTAAAAAAATTTTGAGAAAAAATAAAGAAAAATTTGGGTGGCAAAAGTTGCAAGAAGGGTGGTGAGATTTTCAGCAAATGTTGCTTGAGTGCCCTAGGGTTTGATTTTTTCATGTGTTGGAGTCAAAATTAAATCCTATATTATATGATATCTGAAGAGTGTCTTCTTGATGTTGTTCTAGTGGCAAGATCAAAAGTAACTGGACTTTGATATGATCATCACATAAGTTCGAAGCCGGCAGTCTTCTTGAAAAGGCAAGGCTGTGGCAGCACATCGGTTAGAAAGGATCTTGGCCAACTTTTGTGTGGATCACTGTTGGAAGACTTCTCCCTTGGAGTCTCATAAAGAACACCAACATGCCACTTTTTATTTTGATAAAAGTATAAAATTCTATCCCTATGCATGTTTGTTTTTGCTTTAATCGTTATCAGCAAGGTGATTCTAGGGTTTGGATTCCAGCTTGATAGTTTTATGTGATAGAACTACTGATTTGCATGATTTTAAAATTTTTAAAAATTATTTTTTACTATGTGGCCGAAATTCAACAGTGGTATCAGAGCTATCCTTGTCTGATTCAATCAAATAAGTATAATTTTGTAGCATAGAATCGTTCTTGTTCATATCCTGCCAAAATGTAGCATTGTTTTTAGCATCGATTCTTCAAACTCAAAAATTATTTTTGATTTTAGTAAATTATTATTCTAAATTTTAATTATTAAATTATAAATTTATTATAATTTAGAATTTTTATTATTATGGTATCATGATGCTTAAATCGATGTATAGAAAATAAGGGTGTTATGCATGCCTAATCAGATTAGGATTTGTTATATTATATGAATTTGTTAGTCATATGTTATGACTTTGATTACACCCTTATATGATTTTTGGTATGATAATATGATTACTATTATGAATAGTTGAAGCATGCAAATTTTTATAATTTATAGTGTACATTTTATGTGCTTATAGTTAGGATGTGCCGAGATCAGTTTAAAGTCCCTTGTTTAATTATATTAAGTTGTAATATCAGGATTCACTTTTTAATCAAAGGTCAATTCATAAGATCAATTGGTGTTGAGGAAAATATAAATGGTGGTTTTATAATTAGGTCCGTATGCTAGCCTGGCCTGTAGGGTTTCAGGGTGGGCATGCACAGTGGAAACATAATGGATTTCAAAATTTTAATAAAAAAATTTTAAATATTAAATCTTTAAACCAGCATCTCTTTGATGATTAACAATTATATATAACATAAATTCAAGATTAAATTTAAGTTATAGAAGAATACCTGCAATGCTAAATCCAAATTTCGGTAGAACCTCCACCAGGCGCCTAAGTGTTCGCCCTCCAACGGTGATCCACACAGGGCTATGATCAGGACACCAACTCTTTGAGATGATTCTTTCTCTAAAATTTCACTCTGAGAATTTTTTTGAACACCAGGACCTCAAGATGCTCTTCTCCTAGCCTTCCTATCCCTACCTTTCTTCTCTCCTTGTCTTCCTTAATTATCTTCCTAGACTCTTATCCTAAAATTAGACTTGTCCTTTTTATTTTTGGACTTATCCTAACAAAAAAAGAAGAGACTAATTGGACAATAGAGAGAGGATGTTAGAAAGAAAGGAGAAATTGGAAATCTGAATGAATCCAATCCCCGACGCACCCCCCTTTTAAATATTTAGCGATGGGTTGCCTTCGGGAATTTTTGCGCCCCTTCCACGTGCCATCTCACATCTATCAGAAAATCTCATACCTTCTAATAATTATCATGCCTATCTAAAAGTTTTTGACACATGACAATCATCAGAAAAAAATCCAAGAGATGCTTCATGCAGAAGGACTCTTCGGAATATTTTTCTCGATGATTCTCCGATGAGTCATGCAGCTTCCCATGGAATAATTTTTTTACACCACCCATCAATATAATTTGGTCCATCCAATGGCCAAAAATTAAGGCACTAACATGATATATTATAAAAAAAACTTCAGATTAAGAAGTGGTATGACAAATGGGTTAGAGTCTTTCACAAGTTGGACTCTTGGTCAGGTGCATGGATCAGGCTGACAGGATTTCCAACTTCAATGAATTTTCACGATTAAACCAGAAGGAATTTTAACTTCAAAAAAATTTATCATGCTAAAATAAAGTTAGAAATCGTTCAAAAATTTATTTCATCATGGAACATAGGATAAGCTCAAGGATGAGGCGTCCCATCTCATGGGATGCGAAACTGTTTCTGCACACAAAAACTGCACCCACGCACAAGAAAAATTCTTGACTCATGAAACTTGGTTTCCTAGGTCCAAAGTTTTGGTACATGCAGCCAAGGACTGAACCAACTCAAATCCAAAATTAATTTAAATTAATTTTTCTTTAATTAGCCCAATCTGGAATCAATTTTAAACCTGATTCGAAATAAGGAGCTAGTTTTTTGCAACATGTGCTAGCATGTCAATTTTGCAAACATGATCTAATCCAATTAGACCCTTGATCAATACCCTTTGTGTGTGACCCATTGGGTTTCATATCTAGCTAGCAATAGGTCTAAGTTTAAGTTGATTTGATTTGATTAGAATTTAATCTAACCGATCTAGATCCAATCGAGCTAACCCGATTTCAGCAATTAGAACTCTTTCTAATTGGTGATTGAATTAACTTTTTAATTCGATCAAACCCATAAGACAAGATTGACGTCTCACAATGTATCATGTCTATCTAAAAGATATGAAATTTTTGATGGAAATATCAAAATATCCTTCAGTGAAAAGTTACCATGCAATTTGATCCTGCGATCTCTCTGCACCCCGAATATGACTCTGGATATGGAATGATGTCAAATCCAATATCATACTCATGTTTCTCTCAATCTTATATGATGATTCAATTAATAAAATATTAAAAACTCTTTCTAATTTTTATTCTGCTTTGATCAAAGGCTTCCTGAATCATCAATTGATCAGAACAAGTAGGATACGATTTTCTCTTACCAGGAGTGATCGATTCCATGTTGACCTACTGACAACCTCCATACACATTCTACCATATCTAGAACACCCATGCATGACTAAGTCATGAATGAGTATGAACCAAAAAATATGGATTCATGTATATAAGGTTCTATGGTAGTCTCAGGTCAAAGGATTACATGCACAACTTCCACTATAAGAAAACATCTCTTGACAGATAAGTAAATTTCATAAGATGTTTCTTAAGTCGGATCAATTCAGTGAACTCATTCTCTAATGGGCACCCACTTCCTTGTATTAGTGTCTCACACAAGTGGCATATGAGATCTGCCACCCTCTCCATCGAGCATACATAGAAAGTGCTAATCTATCCGAACATTGATCCCCTACTCAATGCTCCTATGACTAGGAATATTCTAAATCAGGATTTTTAGGATTTTAGGTCTCATAGGTATGATCTCATCATAACCCAAAACTCATTTTTCTGATTTATGGAGTTCATCATAATCATTACTAAAGTAAGATGCAGCATATGATGAAAAATATCTTTTATTATTTAAAGAGTCAATACATAAGTCTGGAAGATTACAAGAAAAATCCATCAAAATATAAATTTCGGTTAGCTTGTAGGGCATATTCCTTTCAATCTCCCACTTTACTAAAGCCAATCGCCCTTATATTTTATCTCCATACAATCGAGATGGCGATCGAACTGCTGCTATGGTAGAGCCTTAGTGAATGGGTCTGCTATGTTATTCTTTGTTTCTATCATTCAATGATAATATCTTGTCTTTCGATTATTTCACGAACAAGATGGAAGCGTCTTAGAATGTGCTTGGATTTATGATGAGACCTTGGTTCCTTTGCTTGAGCAACTGCTCCGATATTATCATAGTAAAGTGGTACTGAATTTTTAATCTCAGGAATGACACCCAACTCAGTGATGAACTTCTTCATCCAGATGACTTCCTTGGCGGCTTCACTTGCAGCTATATATTCTGCCTCAGTGGTTGAGTCAGCTACAGTCTGCTGCTTGAAACTTTTCCAACTAACAGCTCCACCATTAAGAGTAAAGACATACCCTGAAGTGGACTTGCTATCATCAGGGTCTGATTGGAAACTAGAGTCAAATAACTTTCTAGTTTTAAATCAGATCCTCCATATACCAGAAAAATATCTTTAGTCCTTCTTAGGTACTTAAGAATATTTTTCACTGCTTTCCAATGATCTTCTCCTGATCAGCCTGAAATCTACTAACTATGCCTAAGGCATAGGCAACATCAGGCCTAGTACATAGCATAGCATACATGATCGACCCTACTGATGAAGCATAGGGAATAGAACTCATTCTATTTCTTCTTCCGATGTTTTAGGAGACATCCTTTTAGAGAGATGTATGCCTTGACTCATGGGTAAATAACCTCTTTTACTTCCATCCATGCTAAACCTCTTTAGCACTAAGTCTATGTACCTGGATTGGGACAAGCCTAACATCCTCTTAGATCTATCCCTATAGATCTTTATACCTAGTATATAGGATGCTTCACCCAAATCCTTCATGGAAAACTTACTTGATAGCCATGTCTTGATCGATTGTAACATTGGGATATCATTCCCAATAAGAAGTATGTCATCCACATATAAAACTAAGAAGACAATGGCACTCCCACTAGTCTTCTTGTATACACAAGGTTCATCCATATTTTTGATAAAGCCAAACTCTTTGACTGTAACATCAAATCGGATGTTCCAACTCTCGAGGCCTATTTTAATCCATAAATAGATTTCTTAAGCTTGCATACCTGATTTTCTCTCTCTTTTGAGACAAACCCTTCTGGCTGAGACATGTAAACCTCTTCCTCAAGATAACCATTAAGGAAGGCGGTCTTCACATCCATTTGTCAAATCTCATAATCATGGTATGCTGCTATTGCAAGCATAATCCATATAGATTTGAGCATGGCAATAGGTGAAAATATTTCATCATAATCAATACCCTATTTTTGCTTGAAACCTTTACTACTAATCTAGCTTTATAGGTTTCAACTTGGCCATCCGCTCCAATCTTTTTCTTATAGACCCATTTGCATCCAATAGGGGTCACACCCTTTGGTGCATCAACCAAATCCACACTTGGTTGGAATACATGGAGTCTATTTCAGATTTCATAGCCTCTAGCCATTTGTCTGAGTCCCTTCTCATAATGGCTTCCGTATGGGTCAAAGGTTCATCATTCTCAATGATGTGGGCTTCATTATTCTCAATAACGAACCCATACCTCATAGGTGCATTCCACACCCTATCCGACCTTTGGAGAGGAGGTGTACTTTGTGTTTGTACTTCATTAATGGATATTTTTGGTTGAGGATGATCTTGTGCTTGCATTTGTAGGTCTTGAACTTCTCCAAGTTTTTTTTTTTTTCACTGCCTCTTTCTAGGATAAATTCTTTTTCCATAAAAGTAGCATATTTACTGACAAACACCTTATGTTCAGTAGGATGATAAAAGAGGTATCCTATACTCTCTTTAGGATAACCTTCAAACAAGTATTTATCTGCCCTAGCACTCAGCTTATGTCCAAAATTTCTTTTAACATAAGCTGGACAGCCCCATATCTTAAGATACTTAAGATTAGGCTTCTTTCCTCTCCATATCTCATATGGAGTGCTTGGCACAGATTTTGAAGCTACTCTATTCAGGATATAGACAGCAATTTTTAGGGTATATCCCCAGAAAGAAATTGACAAATCTGTAAGGCACATTATGGACTGCACCATATCTAATAAAGTGCGATTTCTCCTTTTCATTACACCATTTAGCTGTGGTGTATAGGGAGGAGTCCATTTTGAGAGAATTTTATTTTCTTTAAGATGATCTAAAAATTCACTGGATAAGTATTCTCCTCCTCGATCAGATCGAAGGATTTTAATATTTTTTTCAGTTTATTTTTCGACCATACTTTGATACTCTTTAAATTTATCAAAGGCTTCGGATTTGTGTTTCATAAGATACACATATTCAAATCTAGATAAATCATCAGTGAATGTTATAAAATAAGAGTATCCTCCTCTGACTTTTGTTGTCACAGGACCACATATATCAGTATATACAAGTCCTAATAACTCACTTGTCCTTTCTCCATGTCCACTAAATGGAGTCTTAGTCATTTTTCCCATAAGACAAGATTCACAAGTACCTAATGATTCATAATCATAAGGATCAAAGAACTCTTCTTTATATAACTTGTTAATCCTTGTCTCACTTATATGACCAAGTCGACAATGTCAAAGTAAAGTATTATTCAACTCTTCTCTCTTTCGCTTTTTACTTTCATTAATATGAAAAATATTGTCATTAGATAGAATTAGAAGATCATTATTAATAATGCCATGATAAATAATTTCATTAGAAAAAGAAATTGAGCAACTATTGCTCTTTCCATTTATTTCATAACCTCATTGAAATAGTAACGATACAGAAATAATATTTCTAATGATCTTAGGCATATAATAATAGTTTTCTAGCTTTAAAATCTTTTCAGAAGGTAACTTTAACATATATGTTCCTACAGCCTCTGCTTGGATTGACTCTCCTCCAGCATTGTAGAGCTCGAAGTCACCCTTCTTCAGCACTCTAATGTTCTAAAGCCCCTGCAACGACTTGCAGATATGAGAACCGCAGGCGGTATCCAATACATAAGAGTCTGAATTGAAAGAACTTAATGACAAAATTGTATGTATCTCATACATACCTTTTGGTGCATCGCTTGCACCTGCCTTTACAGTTGCAAGATATAATTTGCAATTTCTTTTCCAGTGTCCTGCCTTGCCGCAGTGAAAGCAGGTATCCTATCCGGAGACTTTCTTTCCCTTCTTCTTCATCTTGCCATCCTTAGGATTCAATGCTTTCTTTGAACCCTTAAAACTTGACTTCTTCTTAGAGGTTTTACCCACAAGAAGAAGTGGAGCCTTTTCTTTCTTAATATGGCTCTCAGCTGTCTTAAGCATATTTAACAGCTCAAGCACGGAGGTATTCAGTTTATTCATATGATAGTTTACAACAAACTGAGTGAATGACTCAGAGAGAGGTTGCAGGATCAAATCCTGACTTAATTTTCCATCCATCACAAAATCAAATTGACCCAATCTAGTGATCAGATCAATGACCTTCAGGATATGGTCTTGTATGGATGATCCCTCAGTCATTCTAGTATGGAATAACTACTTAGATATCTCATATCTAGCAGTTCTACTCTGTTCTCCGTACAATTCTTTAAGATTGAGTATGGATTAAGTATCCATGCTCTCATACTGCCTCTGCAACTCATTGCTCATAGAGGCCAGTATGATGCACTTGACAGTCAAACTATCATAATTCTTTGGAGCATGATCCCGGCTCCTCCCACGGACCTTGGGTGCAATGGAACTAGCAACGAACAGATCTGGAGACTTCTGGACATGATCCAAGGCCCTTGACGAAATCAGCCTGGTTGCTGTCTTCTTCATCAGCCTTTCGTTCCAGATGAAGAAAGCCTCTAAAATCACCTCTAAAAAATCCAAGATTTGGTACCCAACTAGACCAGACCTGGACCGAGGTCCTCCAATTTGTAGATCTTAAATTGGGGCATTCTAAATAGGGAAGAAGGTAGATGGAGACAGACTTTGTAGATCTGTCCTGCTGCAGTCTTTCTTGTAGATCTGTTGATAGAGATCTCACCCGTACCTCAAACGACCTCAGATCAACTCCAGATCTGAGAGGAACTTGTACCAACCTCTTCTCAAGAGATTTCAGATCTTAGACCTGGTGTTTGGGTGACTGCAAGAGAGGAGGGGAGCAATCTGGTTGGCGACTGCAAGGAGGAAGGGGCTAGCACCTCCCTTCTTTCTTTCCTTATCTGGACCTGGCGGCAAAAAACCCTAGGGTTTCTTGCTCCTGGGGCATGGAGGATGGCTGGAGAGAGAGGGAGGAGAGAGAGAGAGAGACTTGGGAGAAAGAGTCATCTATTACTTGGCTTAATCAAACCTATACAAGTACATGTATATATAAACACCGGGTCAAGTGACACAAACCCAAAACTTCCTTGACCAACTCTATGGGAGATTAGGTTAACCCAAGCCCATGTACACCCATGACTCGACCTAATCTCACCTATCCTAGGCTCAGACCTGACCCATAAAGAGTTGATCCCTTGAGGCCCACATAACTTAGATCTCAAGAACCCGAAAGGCCCACAGCCCTTCAACCTAGGGCCCAACTAGCCCTAGAGCCTCCATGAAGCCCTCATGAATGATGGACCTTGGCCTTAGCCTTGGTCCCCTGGGCCTTGGGCACACCACCTGGATCATAACAATCTCCACCTTGGTGTCCCAAGGCCTCAACCAGCTCCACTCTATCCTTGCGACTGTAGACCCATTTGTAGCCAATAGGCCTCTTCTCCTGTGGCAACTGCACCAATCGCCATGTCTGGTTCTGGTGGAGAGACTGCATCTCCTCGGACATCACCTGGACCCACCGCTCTCTGTCTTGACTCTCAATAGCCTCCTGATACATATATGGGTCTCCATTCGCTGTCACCAGGGCATATGACAGCGTCTCCTCGAAGCTATATCGGTTCGGTTGCCTGATGGTCCTCTTGGGCTTGTGTAGGGCAACACCGATATTAATCCTCAGTCCAGCTCGCTCCTACTGGACCTCTCCATCTCGATCATCCATCCGAGTCCTCTCCACCTGTGGAGATACCTTAGGTAGGTGCTCCACCTGAATGTCATGTCCTCCAGTAGTACCTGCAAGAGGCAAAATCAAAGAGGTAAGCTGTCCAGCAGCACCCTGCTGGACCTCCTCCTGCTCCTACTGCTCCTCCATGCCTGCTCGCCTCCATAGGACTGACTCTTCATTAAAAGTCACATCTCGACTAATGATGACCTTCTTTTCCAAGGGATCCCACAGCCTGTATCCCTTGACTCCTCGCAGATAGCCTAGAAACACCACCTTGCGTGATCTGGCGTCTAGCTTGCTCCGCTCACCAGCTCCAAGGTGCACATAGGCCGTGCACCCAAATACCCATAGATGGCCCAGCCCAACTATCCTCCCAGAACACACCTCCTTTGGAAGCCTGCCATCCAACCTGGTGTGAGGTGACCGATTGACCAAGTAACCCGTTGCATCTACTGTGTCAACCCAGAACTCCTTTAGAAGCCCTGCCTGCAGCCTCATGCATCGTGCCTTTTCTAGAAGTGTTCTGTTCATCCTCTCCGCCACCCCATTCTACTGTGGAGTCCCCTTAACTGAGAAGTGTCTCCTGATCCCACACTCCTCACAGTAGTCCTGGAACTCTCTGCTAGTGTACTCTCCGCCATTGTCTGACCTCAGACACTTTACGCTCCTCCCCTACTCCTCCACCTCAGCTCTCCAGATCTTGAACTTGGTGAAGATCTCAGACTTCTCTCTCATGAAGTAAATCCAGAGTTTTCTTGAGAAATCATCAATCAAGGTAATGAAGTATCTAGCCCCATTCCTAGCTAAAACTGGGGCTGATCCCCACACATTCGTGTGTACTAACTCCAGAGGGACTACACTGCGGGCTGTACTGATGTTGAATTGAACTCTCCTCTGCTTTCCCATCTGATAAGGCTCACAGATTTCTCCTGTAGCACCATCCTCCAGATCAGAGAGAGTCCTCTCCTGCTCAACTCCCTCAGCCCCTTGTCACCCATGTGGCCTAGGTGGTAGTGCCACATCCTGTAAGCCCCCTGTTGGTCCTGTGCTGCAGCTACTGCATCAGACTCTCTGGTCACCACAGATCCCTCCATGCGATAGAGGTTATTGTTCAACCTCCTGCCTCTCATCACTACCATAGCTCCATTGGAGATGTTCAGTACTCCGCTTCTAACCCTACTGCTGAAGCTGTATCCACTGTGCTCCAAGTAGCCTAGTGATACCAGATTTTTTTCCAGCTCCAGGATGTGCTTTACATTTGTCAATGTCCTCACAATCCCATCAAACATCCTCACCCTGACTGTCCCTATCCCAGCCACCTTGCAAAAATGATTGTCGCCTAGAGTCACTGATCCCTCATCTGTCTTGGTGTATGTCGCAAACCAAGACCTGTGTGGTGTGTAGTGATGTGAGCACCCAGAGTCTAGTATCCACTCTTCTGTGTAATGCCTGTGACCATCTGATACCACAAGTAGATCATCCTCCACCTACTGCCCAGCAACTGCACTCACTGATTCTGAGCCACTACTTTCTCCCTTCTTATTCTTCCATAGCGGACATTCTCGCTTGAAGTGCCCGAACTCGTTGCACTTGAAGCATTTCACCTCTTTCTTTCCCTTCCTGGACTTGGACTGCCCCCTGGACTTGCTTCTGCCTCTGCCTCTGCCTGTCCTCTCCCCTACTGCCAAACCCTCCTGGAGAGCCCGATCTCTGGTCAACTTTTCCCTCTGCTCATTAGACCTCAGCACCAAGACCATGTCCTCATATTCCAGAGTCTCCTTACCATAGAGTAGTGTAGTCACCAAAGAATCATATGATCTTGACAGCGAACACAAAAGCAACAGGGACTTGTCCTCCTCATCCAGCTTCACCCCGATATTCACCAACTCCATGCACAACTGATCGAACCTCTGAATGTGGCCAATCACATCAGATCCCTCCTGCATCTGAAGACTGTACAACCTCTTCTTCAGCATCAGCTTGTTGCACATATTCTTTCTCATATACATGGTGTGCAACTTCGACCAAAGTCCCTTCGGGGTCTTTTCTTCCAGCACCGAATACAACGCCGCATCCGCCAAACATCCTCTGATCACCGAGCATGCTTTCTTCTCCAACGATGCCCACTGTCTATCTGTCATTCCCTCAGGCTTCTCATCCAAAGCCTGATCCAGATCTGCTTGCACCAGAAGATCCTCCACCCAGATTTTCCACATGAAAAAATTCTCCTTGCCATCAAACTTCTCGACATCGACCTTCATATTGCTGCCCATGATTGGATCCAAGCCAAACAAGCAATATAAAATCAAGAAGTGTAGAATATACCTTGATGGTACCTTGCTAAAAATTTTCAGCACTTGGGATCTTCAACTTCTCATGCTTGGAACTGCTTCCTCACCACTGTGGCTCTGATACCAACTATTGGAGCATGATCCTAGCTCCATCCACAGATCTTGGGTGCAACAGAACCAGCAACGAACAGATCTGGAGACTTCTGGACACGATCCAAGGCCCTTGACGAAATCAGCTTGGTTGCTGTCTTCTTCGTCAGCCTTTCATTCTAGATGAAGAACGCCTCTGAAATCACTTCTAAAAAATCTAAGATCTGGTACCCAACTAGATCAGACCTGGACTGAGGTCTTCCAATTCATAGATCTTGAATTGGGGTATTCTAGATAGGGAAGAAGGTAGATGGAGACAGACCTTACAGATCTGTCCTGCTGCAGCCTTTCTTGTAGATCTGTTGATGGAGATCTCACCCGCACCTCAAACGACCTCAGATCAACTTCAGATCTGAGAGGGACTTATACCAACCTTTTCTTAAGAGATTTTAGATCCTGGACCTAGTGTTTGGGTGACTTCAAGAGAGGAGGGGAGCAATCTAGTTGGCAGCTGCAAGGAGGAAGGGGCTAGCGCCTCCCTTCTTTCTTTCCTTATCTGGACCTGGAGGCAAGAAACCCTAGGGTTTCTTGCTCCTGGGGCATGAAGAATGGCTGGAGAGAGAGGAAGAAGAGAGAGAGAGACTTGGGAGAAAGAGTCATCTATTACTTGGCTTAATCAAACCTATACAAGTACATGTATATATAAACACCGGGTCAAGTGACCCAAACCCAAAACTCCCTTGACCAACTCTATGGGAGATTAGGTTAACCCAAGCCCATGTACACCCATGACTCGACCTAATCTCTCCTATCCTGGGCCCAGACTTGGCCCATAAAGAGTTGATCCCTTGAGGCCCACATAACTTAGACCTCAAGAACTCGAAAGGCCCACAGCCTTTCAACCTAGGGCCCAACTAGCCCTAGAGCCTCCATGAAGCCCTCATGAATGATGGACCTTGGCCTTAGCCTTGGTCCCCTGGGCCTTGGGCACACCACCTGGATCATAACATCTTCCACATCCTGTATGTGGATACCTCCTCTTCTGTGGCATCATCCCCAACCTCTTGTGGTTTAGGGATATCAAGAATATAGAAAAACTTATCCTGAGTGAGTACGATCTTTAAATTCCTCAACCAGTCCACATAATTAGGACTGCTCAATTTGTTAGAATCTAAAATTCCTCGCAATGATAGTGAAGATGTCATTTGTAGAATTTAATCTATAATAATTAAAGAATATTACATAAGTAAATAACTCATATTGACTCATACAATTAAATAAGGTCTTTAGATTTAATTGTACCTCCCACTATTTTATCAAACATCATAATCCTCTACTATGATGAACGAGACATATGTAATATTTATCTTAGTAGGATTGAGACCCTAATTCCTCATAATGATCTTGTGTTAAAACAATAAATTCTTATGAGTTCATAGGTAGGGAACTCTTTTCAATTGCATCTCATGCAACTTTTAATATTATATCTTGACCTCTAAAATATTATTAGTCTTGTGTTAACACAACAAGTTATAATATTCTAGTTAAGTTAGATCCTTCTTTTCAATACAGTCAAATTCTAATATAACTGTCCTTGCGTTAACACAACAAAGCAGTATATTCAAAATTACCGTAAGCATCTTCTATGCACCAAGATTATGTTATATCAATCCTTATGACAAGCCTCATGTTAACACAACAAACTAGCCATAGTTCATGATGTAACATTAACCTAGCATGAAGGAAGGTCCTTAATAGTGTTTTCAACATTAGGGTTTTGCAATATCAAGATCGCTTAATCAAATTGGTCAGGTAAGTAAGGTGGGGGTCCCTCCATTGCTTTCCTTAGACATCAATAAATTGGTCAGGTCAGACAACGTAACCAATTAAAAAATCACCTATAGCACTTTCCTGGACACCAATTGATCAAGAATTAGTTAACCCATAGTTGCATATCACTACCACTTAATATAATTTTCTAATGAGGGCTTTTATTTGGTCTCATGCACATTCTAACTACATAATACCTATTTATATATAAACATTAAAACTTTCTACATGTGCAAGTGTAATATATGGACATTCATCATCCTAAGACAATCTTGCAACATAATCCCGTTATGCTAGGACAACCTTATGTCAAGATGATGAAGTGATGAATGATATATGCATTATTTCATATCATCATATGAAAGCATAAATCATTTTATAGTATAAATCATACTATGGATCACATAAATATTATGCATATATGATTGAACCAAATAAGGCCGGCTCTGATACCACTGTAGGGTTTCAGGGGTTTCAGGGTGGGCATGCACAGTGGAAACATAATGGATTTCAAAATTTTAATAAAAAAAATTTTAAATATTAAACCCTTAAACCATCATCTCTTTGATGATTAACAATCATATATAACATAAATTTAAGATTAAATTTAAGTTATAGAAGAATACCTGCAGCCCTAAATCCAAATTTTAGCAGAACCTCCACCAGGCGCCCAAGTGTTCGCCCTCCAATGGTGATCCACATAGGACTACGATCAGGACACCAACTCTTTGAGATGATTCTTTCTCTAAAATTCTCACTCTGAGAATTTTTTTGAACACCAGGACCTCAAGACGCTCTTCCTCTTCTCCTAGCCTTCCTATCCCTACCTTCTTCTCTCCTTGTCTTCCATAATTCTCTTCCTAGACTCTTGTCCTAAAATCGGACTTGTCCTTTCTATTTTTAGACTTTTCCTAACAAGAGAAGGAAGAGACTAATTGGACAATAGGGAGAGGATGCTAGAAAGAAAGAAGGAATTAGAAATCTGAATGAATCCAATCCCCGACGCACCCCCCCTTTAAATACTTAGCGATGGGTTGCCTTTGGAAATTTTTTGCGCCCCTTCCACGTGCCATCTCACATCCATCAAAAAATCTCACAACTTCTGATGAATTTTCATGCCTATCTAGAAGTTTTTGCTATATGGCAATCATCAGAAAAAAATCCAAGAGATGTTTCATGCAGAAGGACTCTTCGAAACATTATTCTCGATGATTCTCCGATGAGTCATGCAGCTTCCCATGGCATAATTTTTTTCCACCATCCATCAACATAATTTGGTCCATTTAATGCCAAAAATCAAGATGCTAACATGAGAATGTTGTGGAAAAAACTTCAGATTAAGAAGTGGCATGACAAATGGGTTAGAGTCCTTCACAAGTTGGACTCTTGGTCAGGCGCATGGATTAGGCTGACAGGATTTCCAACTTCAATGAATTTACACGATTAAACCAGAAGGAATTTTAACTTCAAAAAAAATTTTCATGCTCAAAATAAAGTTAGGAATTATCCAAAAATTTATTTTATCTTAGAACATAGGATAAGCTCAAGGATGAGGCATCCCATCTCATGGGATGTGAAAACTATTTCTGCACACAAAAACTACACCCACGTACAAGAAAAATTCTTGACTCATGGAAACTTAGTTTTCTAGATCTAAATTTTTGGTACAAGCATCCAAGGGGTGAACCAACTCAAATCCAAAATTGATTTGAATTAATTTAGCTTTAATTAGCCCAATCTGGAATCAATTTTAAACCCAATTTGAAACAAGGAGCTAGTTTTTTGCAACATGTGCTAGCATGTCAATTTTGCAAACATGATCTAATCCAATTAGACCCCTGATCAATACCCTTTGTGTGTGACCCATTGGGTATCATATCTAGCCAGTAATAGGTCTAAGTTCAAGTCAATTTGATTTGATTAGAATTTAATCTAACCGATCTAGATCCAATCGAGCTAACCCAATTTCAGCAAATAGAACTCTTTCTAATTGGTGATTGAATTAAACGCTTTAATTCGATCAAACCCATAAGACAAGATTGATGTCTAGCAACGTATCATGTCTACCTAGAAGATATAAAATTTTTGATGGAAATACTAAAAATATCCTTCAGTGGAAAGTTACTGTGCAATTTGATCCTGCAATCTCCCTGCACCCCGAATATGACTCTGGATATGGAATGATATCAAATCCAATATCATACTCATGTTTCTCTCAATCTTATATGATGATTCAATTAATAAAATATTAGAAACTCTTTCTAATTTTTATTTTAATTTGATCAAAGGCTTCCTGAATCATCAATCGATCAGAACAAGTAAGATACGATTTCCTCTTACCAGGAGTGATCGATTCCATGTTGACCTACTCACAACCTCCATACACATTCTACCATATCTAGAACACTCCGTGCATGACTAAGTCATGAATGAGTATGAACCAAAAAATATAGATTCATGTATACAAGGTTCTATGATAGTCTCAGGTCAAAGGATTACATGCACAACTCCCACTATAAGAAAACATCTCTTGACAGGTAAGTAAATTCCATAAGATGTTTCTTAAGTCGGAACAATTCAGTGAACTCATTTTCTAATGAGCACCCACTTCTTTGTATTAGTGTCTCACACAAGTGGCATATGAGATCTACCACCCTCTCCATCGAGCATACATAGAAAGTGCTAATCTATCCGGAATATTGATCCCCTACTCAATGCTCCTATGACTAGGAATATTCTAAATCAGGATTTTTAAGATTTTAGATCTCATAGGTATGATCTCATCATAATCCTAAACCCATTTTTCTGATTTATGGAGTTCATCATAATCATTACTAAAGTAAGATGCAGCATATGATGAAAAATACCTTTTATTATTTAAAGAGTCAATACATAAGTCTGGAAGATTACAAGGAAAACTCATTAAAATATAAATTTCGATTAGCTTGTAGGGCATATTCCTTTCATGGCCAACTCTGTTGGTATCTAAAAAAGCTACGGGGAGCCTCCCACCTACTTACCTGGCCAATTCGGTCTTGTTGAATATCAGACTTAAATTGATTAAGTGATGTAGACATTACAAGGGCCTTTCTTCAAACTTGGTCGATAGAGTATATCAAGATCTTAATGAGCTTGTTGTGCTATCCACAAGGCTTACTATAGAAATTGACATGATATTGATCAAGTACATATTGATGCTTATGGTATATTTGAATAGTATTATTTTGTTTTGCTATCCACAAAGGCAGCATTGTTTAAGTATGACCATATGGATTGAAGAGTCAACTTAAATAGAACACTATAGTTTGTTGTGCTATCCATAAGTCTATGTATAATCTAGAGGCCAGAAAGAAAGATGTTGAGAATTGTAGAGATACAATTAGTAAAGAGTTACCTACTCTAGAACTCATGAATACTTGTTATGCTATCCACAAGGTGTTTGTGAGGAATAGAGATCTCAACCACACTAAAAAAATATTAGAATATTTTTCGATTTTCATATTTGAGGGGTATGAAGTTCGATAAAATAATGAAAGACACAATTAGATAAAAGTCCTAATCTAGTTGTGCATGTCATCATGAGTCATCCGCTTATATTATCTTCTTGTTATTGTAGATTAACTACACTCATGGCATCCTCACTTTCACTTAGAGGTATCCTAGAAGCAAACAAGTTGACTGGATCTAACTATATCGACTGATTAAGAAACTTGAGAATTATTCTCACTTAAGAGAAAGTCTCCTACATTCTGGATACACCTGCTCCAGATTTTCTTGGAAAAGATGCTTCCAAGGAGGAAAGGGCCACATATAAGATGTGGAAAGATGATTGTGTGACTGTCAAATACATCAGACTTGCTTCTATGAGCAATGAGCTTCAGAGGCAGCATGAGGATATGGATGTTCTCTCTATTCTCCTTAATCTTAAGGAGTTATACGGAGAACAAAGTCAAACTGCTAGATATGAGATATCAAAGCAGTTGTTCCGTGCCCACATGACTGAAGGCACCTCCATGCAAATGCATGTCCTTAAGATGATTGATTTGATCACTCGACTAGGACAGCTGAGTTTTGCCATGGACGGTGAATTGAGCCAGGATTTGATCCTGTAGTCTCTTTCTGACTCTTTTTCACAGTTTGTTATTAATTATCATATGAGCAAACTGAATATTAGCCTGCCTGAGCTGCTGAATATGTCGAAAATAGTAGAGAGCCATTTTAAGAGTGAAAAGACTCAGGTCCTTCATGTTGATAAGATCAGCAAGAAGAAGGCAAAGAAGGGTTCTAAGAAAAAGATGAACCCTAAGGCTAGCATCTCTAAGAAGAAAGCGAAAAAGATCTCCGTCAAAGGTACTTTCTATCAATGTAGCAAGGAGGGCCACTGGAAAAGAAATTGCAAGGAGTACCTTACAACTGTGAAATCAGTAAATATTGCTAAAGGTTTGTATATGATACAAATTAATTTATCATTAAGTACGTCAATATTAGATTCTTGGATATTGGATACTGCCTATGGTTCACACCTTTGCAAATCATTGCAGAGTCTACAGGAAGTAAGAAATCTAAATAAAGGTGACTTCGAGCTGTTTGGTGCTAGTGGAGAGTCCATTTAGGTTGGAGCCATTGGAACCAAGGTTTTGAAGCTGTCTTTGGGCAAAGTTTTGAAACTGAAGACCTATTATTATATTTCTAATATTGTTAGAAATATTAGGGCCATGATGAGATCACATCAGTGAGACCTAATTTTTTGATAGTCCTAACCTAAAATATTTTTAATCGTTGGTACATTGAGTCAGAAATCAATGATATCGAAAAGACTAGCATATTCTATGTATGCTCAGAAATGAGGATGGTTGATCTCACAACCACTTGTGTGATGACACTAATACAAGGATATGGGTGCTCATTAGAGAATGAGTTCACCGAATTAACCTGTGAGAGAATATCAGATGGAATCTTATTTATATGTCAACTGATGTTTCTCTAGTGGGAGTTGTGTATGTGATCCTTAGATCTGAGGTCACCATAGTACCTTGTGTACTTGGATTCATGTTTTGGTTCACTACCTAACTTGATTCTTTGATCCTTATATGGGGTGTTCTAGATATGGTGAAGTATGCATGGAGGTTGTCAGTGATTAATAAGGGATCAGTCACTCCTAATATGAGGAGCGAACATCCTATGTAATCTCATAGGACGGTAATTCTGGAAGTCTTTGGCTAAAGCAGGATGATAATTAAAAAAGAGTTTCTAATATATCATCAACTGAATCATCACCTTTTGATTGAGATACATAATGATAAGTGATTAAGTTTGATATATTTTCATGTCCATAGCTCATCGAGATGTTGTTTGACTGAAAGATTGAATTACATGGAAACTTGCCACTAAAGGATATTTTGATAATTTTTTTATCAAAATTTCAAATCTTTCGGATAGTTATGACAAGTGGCTATATGTTAATCTTGACTTATAAATTTATTAGAATTAAAAGAGTTTAATTCTAGAGTCAATTTGGAAGAGTCCAAGTTGATTGGGACTCTTCGGGTGACCTAATCTTATTGGATTAGGGTTACATCAAAAGTCTTTGTCCACTACAGGCTTAATTTATAACTCAATGGGTCACACACTTTGGAATTTGATCTTGGTTTGATTTAATTAGAGTTTAATATAAATTTTATGGGTTAATTTGATATGCTAGTACATTGTATTAACCTAAGTTTCTAAATTGGTTTGGTTCAAAGTGTTTGAGCTAACCTAGACTAGTTGCCTTTTGACCAAATGAGATTGGGTCAATTTGGATTGGATCCTTATCCAACTTGAACCAGTTTCAAGTGAAGAAGGACTCCTCTATGCCCATGAGAACCCACGCATAAAATAAATGCTGCCCCCTTTATTTTTGGCGTGTGAAAGGAAGAGTCCTTAAAGAAGGCTCTTAAGTTTTACGCATTACCATAATTTTCTAACAGATCTCCTATGTTTGGATGCCAAAATTAATTAAATTTTTTATAGCATGTAGAGAAGGAAGAGTTCTTCTATTGCAAGTATCTAGAATGATCAAAATTCACTCAGTGAATTTATTTGGCATGTGGGAAGTTGGAGCACCAAAGGTTGGCGCCCCTTTATCGCATGTGACATCCCTTAGTTCCCTATTTATAGGGGATGCCCCATATGGTTTCATACTGAGATTTTTTGCTAAAATTAGAGAGAAGGGATGTGGTAAATATAAAAAAAAAATTAGAAAAATTTTGAGAAAAAAAAATTTGAGTGGCAAAAGTTGCAAGAAGGGTGGTGAGATTTTCAGCAAGTGTTGCTTGAGTGCCCTAGGATGTGGTTGTTCCATGTGTTAGAGCTAAAAATCAAATCTTAGATTGTATGACATCTGAAGAGTATCTTCTTGGTGTCATTCTAATGGCAAGATCAAAAGCAACTGGGCTTTGGCACAATGGTGATGCAAGTTTGAAGTCGGTAGTGTTCTTGAGAAGACAAGGTTGCCGCAGTGCATCGGTTGGGAAGGACCTTGGCCAACTTCTATGTGGATCACCATTGAAGGATTTCTACCTTGGTGTCTTGTAGAGAACACCAATGTGCCACTTTTTTATTTTGGTGAAAGTATAAAATTCTATCCCTATGCATGCTTGTTTTTGCTTTGATCGTTATAGGCAAGGTGATTCTAGGGTTTGGATTCTAGTTTGATAGTTTTATATGATAGAATTACTGATTTGTATGATTTTAAAATTTTTTAAAATTACTTTTCGCTACATGACTAGAACCCAACAAATGCGCCCCCTTATTTTCTTACGTGTGTGAAGAGAGGAGGGGCACCAACTATTGGTGCCCTATCCTTCTAGGACTCCCTCTCTTTAAGACATCTATCCAAATTTGATTTGAATAGATGTCTTATTAGGAGAACATCCTAGTCTGGTTAGTTGGGGTGTGGAAGAATTTTTTTGTGCGACAAAAATTTTGGAAAAGTTTGGATGTGCGCTAAAGGTAAAGGAGGTTTCTTTCTTGCCACACAACTATATCTCAACGCCCATTTTATCTTTGATTTTGGTTTGAATGGCTAAGATCAAAAGAGATAAGATCTTTAAGGGTGTGATGAAGTGATTGGGGTGAGATGGAGTTAGTTTTTGTGCGACAAAAATTTTTTAGGCATGAGGTCTTGCACGAAGAAAAGTGTGGCGACTTATTTAGGACATCACATCTCTTTTCAATGCCTCCCTCCTCTTTTCTCCCCTTGATCTCTATGCCTAGATTTGATAAAGATCAGATCTAAGAGAGAAAAAGAGAGAGAAAAAGAGAAGAATAAGGGTTCTTCTTTCCTTCATGGTGATCTGGTTCAGATTCCATTGGATCTGCACGAAATAGTTCGCGCAGTGATCTCCTTCTTCAAGATCTAGAAAAAGAAATATAGATCCAAGGTTGAGGAGCAAGATCTGTAAGGTGCTAGTACATCGATGATCTCAATACTCTATTCAGACATCTCCGTGTAGATACCAGCAGAGGTCGAATGCATGCGTGGCTACGATCAGAACCCCAAACATCCACAGAATCTGAAGGTATAGAGATCTGATCTCCATTTTATTTTCACTAATATTTATTTTCTTTTAGATTTTAGATCATGGCTATGTGTTCGTGTCAAGATTCTTGCTATAATTTTTAGATTAGATCTGGTACATATGTGAATTAAAAATATTTTAATTTATTTATTTTCACTGTCTAGATATTTAGAAAAAATTTTGAACTATACATACGAAATCGTAGTAATTTTCTAACAGTGGTATCAGAGCATAGATTCTGATATGAATATGAAAACCCTTCAGATCTGAAATCTAATTTATAGAAATTAGATTTGAAGATTAGTTTGATGATCTACTCATTTTGAAATAAGGTTGTCCTGGCATAATCCTATTATGCTGAACGATTATACTAGAACGATGTAGAACATCGATTAAGGTTAGATTTAAATTTTCTACATATTGTAATATGATTATAGAATTATTTTAAATCTAAAATTAGTTTAGATCTAAAATATATCATGAGTTATTCAGATCTGAAATTAGGTTTAGATCTAAATATATTAATTAGTGTTGCCCAGCTATGCAACCCAAGAGGGGGGGTGAATTGGGTTTCTAAAAATTTTAAGCCCAACAGATAACTTATGAAGAATAAAACAATGGCTTAAAACAATATTAATTACTTAAAGCAGTATTGCAAGGATAAAGAAATAAGATAAAGCGATAAAGCACACCACAAACACAAGGATTTATAGTGGTTCGGTGCTAACCTTGCACCTACATCCACTCCCCAAGATCCCACTTGGGAATTTCAATCCACTATCCTTTGTATTCAACCCGAATACAAAACGTCGGAAACTCCGACACTAGCTATCCCAAGCTAGATCACTTGTTTCCCGGGTACAAGCAAACCCAAAACACTCCGATTTCAGGTTCGGATCAACCTTTCCTTGTTTTGGAAATCCTCCAAAAACAAGAGCAAAAACTCACAAAGAGTAAGAATATTTAGAGTACAGATTAATACAATAACAGCTCCTTAAATGAGCAAATATAACAATAAAAGCTTTACTCAAATGAAGAACCCCTTTTTCAGATTTTCTCAAGATGAATGAACGGTTGAACGAATGCTTGAGAAGTGGTTGATCGTTGATTGAAGATTTCTTGAAAGCTTTGAACGATCTCTAGATCAAGGTTGAGACGATAGGAGTGAAGAATTCTCTCCTTGAAAGATCTAGCTTTTCTCTTTCACAATCTCTCTGGTATATTGTGGATCCTCTCTCTTTTTCTCTATGGATATTTCGTTGATCTCAGGCTTATTCTTACAAATTACGGATCCTCTCTTCTATTCTTCTCTCTTTCTCGTCTTTTTCTTCTTCTTCTCTTCTTTTTGATTTCACGTTTGATCCGCTATTTAATCTACAATTTCTTTCATCAAATTAAGCATTTTGTAGCATTAGAAGCAAGAGAAAATAATTTAGGCAGATAAAGAGCCGTTAGAGGATTTTTAGGAAGCATAAATGGCAATTAAAACGGGCAAAAAATAGTCATTGCTGACATTTCCCGTCGCAGGGGTCGACTCATGAGTCGACTCATGCTTCAGGGGTCGACTCATGAGTCGACCTCTGTTGCAAAAACCAGAGAATGCTTTTCTAGAATTTCTTGGCTCAAATTAGCAGGGGTCGACTCATGAGTCGACTCATGCCTTGTGGGTCGACTCATGAGTCGACTCACAGGTCATGCCAAGCCAGAAAACTAACGTGCCAAGGAGAATTTTTGCGTGCCAATCAGCTCACAGTGCCATGAGTTGACTCATGAGTCGACTCATGCACTTCAAACCTTCATAACTTCAAAAATATAAGTCCAAACACAATGAAATTTTCACCAATAGATTTCAAATCATTTGTTCTACCAAATGATACTATCAAATCAAGATTTGAGTGAAATTATGATTTTGCCGTTGAA